>NW_026251571.1:0-23711 GCF_025024165.1 Kickxella alabastrina
TGGCAGTCCCATATGCTGATGACCTGACACTGATGGGTGGCTTCCATGTAGAGCTCCAAGAGACAATGAACCTGACTATGACATGGTTTGATATGGTTGGTGTAATAAAAACTTATAGTGGATTTTTAATAAAAATTAGTTAGTATGAATAAGGGAGCTTAAAGAGCTCCGCTTATCTATTCCAAACTATCGCCTGTGAAAATAGAAATCGCGATCGTAAACAATCACAATTGGGAAATTGCGATTGTCACATGACATCACAATAATTGATGTCACAGTTGGTGTGAACGTCAACTAGTCTAAAATCAAACTCATCGAGTGGCCATAGTTGTGACATCAATTTTTACAATATCACGTGACATATGCAGTTATTTTGAAATTGTGATTGTTTTGAATTGATAAGCAATACTTTTAAGCTCCTGTATAGTGGATTTTTGATAGAAATATATTTAATAGTGATGTCTTATTACACTAGGCCTCTAAGCTCACAAATTGTAATGAAGACTTGTGCTGGTTATAATAAATATAAATCTGAATGAGACTACAAGAGCTAAAAAGCTCACTATTCGGAATTCGCTGTACACGTAAAATATCATAAACATATTTTACATGTTTGCGCTGTCACGTGACTCAGCCCCCATTTCTGATGTCACACAAATAAGTAATTGGTTGGTGTTGGGCTACAACGAAAAAAGGCCCAACACTTCTCCATCCTAAAACGTTACTGTCCACTTCAATTGTTAACGAGTGTATTTCGTAAGTATACTAAGTTTATATTTCTAAAAGCCAGGAAAAAAGAAGAGAGAGAACTAACAAATGTTGTTGTTTTTGTGAGAAACAAGCAATGTGACATCAGAAATGAGGGCTGGGTCACATGACAGCGTAGACGTGTGAAATATGTTTATGATATTCCAAGTGTACAGTGAATTCTGGATAGTGAGCTCTTTAGCTCTTCTTGTAGTCTCATTTATATTAATATTTATTAGAATCAGCACAATTCCTCATTACATTTGGTAGCACCTCAAATTCGACAATCTGCACTTCCTCATCAATGGCCAAGTGACCAACAAACAAACTGGTTAAAATATATATATATATATAAAACAGTAACTATGACTGGAATGTCGCCATACAAATTGGCAATGAGATTCAGTCTGACACTGGCACCAGACGAGGACAATGCAGAGAAGGTGGCAATTGCTATTGGACCCTGGGTGAGAGATACTGAGGAACACTTTATCCGTGCAAAATTAGATGAGAGTGAGTGGGTATTCATAACCTCACATAAGATTCCAACAGACAAGAAAAACGAGTACCACAGACACTGTATAGAATACAACAAGGACCACTGTGACTGGGGAACGTTCAAGGAGCTCCTGACAACCACATACTCACGTGCAGTGTTATACTATGACACACTGCACAAATACTACCACCTACAACAGCCTGGGATGTTAGATATCTTAGAGGAGTTTATAGTGCAATTCAAGTACCTTGCAGAAATTCTGGAATTCAAACTCTCAGACAGGCATGTTACCACGACCTTCCTCATGAAGCTACCACCAATGCTCAACCAGCAGATTCTGAGCGAATCGACAAGCTCAACAGTATACAAGATTGATGCACTGACTTCTCATGCCAGAGCCTTCCTGCACATCCATGGCCGCTGCAATAATATAGCTATGAATGTAGATGCAATAATGGTGAATGCAGTGCAGACAGAAAGGGGACACAGTGGCCTGCTGCCATTTGCAAGTGTCTCCAAGCAGTCGGGCTGTACCAAGGAGATGTTTGAGAAGTGGGCTGCCAACAACGTGTGCCTTGGGTGTGGCAGTGATGAACACAAGTGGCATCGCTGCCCTAAGAATACACACCCAAAAGCAAGAAGGGAATGAGTGGACGTGAGTCCTCTGCCCTTATGATCTCTGAAATTGCCGTTTGCCCCCTAAATAAAACTGCTATTAAGAGACAAACCTCACCTGAGCCCCAACTGATTTTAAATGCAACTATAGACACCAAAGCCATCCGTGTGCTCATCGACAATGGATCACAAATTACCATCATCAACGAACAGACCCACGACTGACTTAAACTGAAATTCGAATGACTACAACACAGCCAGCCAATACAACTGGCCAATGGTGCACACTACAAGGACTGCACCGAGTCGTGCACAGTAACGCTGCACCTCCTGAGCAACCTAACAATTACAGTACATTGCCTTGTTCTCCCAGTTTCCAAAGATATAATATTAGGAAATAATTGGCTAAAAAACACAAGGCCACGATCCACAGCCACCTTGACAAGGTGACATTTGACTATGGCGGGAAAAGCTGGTCCATCTGGGGTAATGCAGAGCCTCAGACTGATGAGGACCAGCTGAAGCCTATGTCAATCAGTGCACTAAAGACTGCACATGCAAACGACTAAATTGAGGAATGGGGATGGCTACGAATTACATTCCCTGACAACAATACCAAGCCAACAATCTGTGTGGCAGCAACCACGACGACACAAGACAGTGTGCTACAGGAGCTACATTCCAGATACACCCAAGTCCTTGATCAGCCGCCCTCCAAACGACCACTGCCAGGCAGCCCTGAGATAGAAATCCATGTACATGAGGGCACAGCACCTGTAACCAAGGCACCATACCGCCTGCCACATGCAAAGATGGATGAACTAGACTGACAAGTGACTGACTTACTTGCAAAGGGGTATATCCGCCCGTCATCTTTCCCATGGGGTGCACCAGTCCTCTTTGTCAAGAAAAAGGATGGATCAATGCGCCTGTGTGTTGACTACCATGGCCTGAATGCAGTGACGATAAAATATGCATTCCCAATGCCACATATAGACGATTTGCTTGATGACACCCATGGCACAAAAGTTTTCTCGAAAATCAATTTGGTACAGGCTTACCACCAGGTGCGAATTTGCAATGCAAACACTACCAAAACTGCCTTCTTCACAAAACAAGGGTCATTCAAATTCACAGTTGTACCTTTTGTGAAAAACGAGCAAAGCTGAGCAAAGAGAAGGTTTGCAAGTTATATTTAAAAGGAAGAAAAAGATAAAGTTCTAAGCTAAAAAAGAAAGTGAAGAGACTGAGGAAAGCTGTCTCTTATATAAAAGACAGCGAGTGAAGATAAGAAAGTTATAAATAAACCAGAAGGATACTTTAGAAAGCTCTGGTCTTGCAATCATCTTACAGTATGCAAGACGGAATTCCGTCATGACGGAGTTCCACTAAGAACAAAATTCCAACACTCCCCCTGACAAGGTGCTCACATTATACCAGAGGATGAGCGATGTCTGACAAAGGCATCTAGGGGCAATTGCTTGGTCAGATAGTCAGCAGCTTGGTCAACAGTCGAAACATACTTGAGATGATATACTTGCTGATATAGTGCAGCATGAGGAAGTTGTAGAGTAGACTTGTAGTGTTTGTTGGCATCAGTCACAGCACCAGTGCGTGTATTGTTCATAGTGCCCTCATTGTCACAGAAAATGGTGGCAGGGTCAACATGTACATGGATGTCACACAGCAGGCCTTGTAGCCACATGAGCTCACAGACAGCAGAGGTCAGGGCAATGGTCTCAGCTTCAACTGTGGATTGAGGTGGCAAGCCAAGAGCACATTTCTTTGACTTCCAAGCAACTGCTCCCCCTGCCAGAGTGAATACATAGCCAATTACCATGGCTTCCACAGTACACAGTCCAAATGAAGCATCACTGTACCCAACTAGGTTGAGGTGTTCAGACCGACGATAGTGAATGGCCATGTTGCAGGTGGTCTTCAGATACTTGAGTACTCGCTTGGCAGCACCCATGTGTTTCATCAGTGGCTCTTGGTTGAATGATGCAAGCACAGAGGTGACCAGAGCAATGTCAGGCCGAGTGACCATGGCCAGGTACTGCAGGGAGCCAACAATTAAGTGATATTCAGTGGCATTGCACTTGGCAAGGTGTGGGGCAGTCTCCCCAAGCTTAGCAGAAGCAGCAGTGGGCAGATCAACATCATTGGCTTCCTCAAGGCCATACTTGCTGACCAGGTTCTGGATGGCAGTAACCTGGTTGATCTTGATGCCATCAGAGATGTGATGCACATTGATGCTCAGGATTGTGCTGCACAGACTCAGATCCATCATTGAAAACTCAGCAGACAGAGCAGTTTTGACCTTGGCCAGGATGTTGTCATCAGATGCAGCCAGCAGCAAGTCGTCAACATAGGTTGTCAAAATGCATGTTGCAGAGCCACTTTTAAGCCAGTAGACACTTGGGTCGGCATTGCTGCACTGGAATCCAAGGCTGCCACAAAGGAAAGTATTCAGGCAATGATTTCAAGTGCACGGTGCCTGCTTCAAACCATATAGGGAGTGGTGTAGCTTGAGAACACTCTTGGTCTAGTCACCAGTCATGCCATCAGGAATCTCGACATATATGTCTTCTTCCAGGTCACCATGCAGAAAGGCAGTCTTAACGTCCATGGAGTGTAGCAGCCAGCCATGATAGGCTGCAAGTGCTATGACTATACGAATAGACTTGTAGGTCACCACAGGTGCAAACACATCACAGTAATCAATCCCAGGGCGCTGCTCAAAGCCTTTGACTACCAGGCGGCCCTTGTACAATGGTGGCTTGTCATCTGAGCCTTGCTTGACAACAAATTCCCAGCGTGTGCTCAGAGGGTGGATTGAGGATGAGCATGGGACAAGCTCAAACACCTCATTCTCAGCAATAGATGCCAACTCGCTTTTGATTGCAGTCTTCCACAAGGGTGCTTCCTCTGAGTGCATGGCCTGGATGTAGGATGTGGGACTTGATACAGCGACACCACAGAACAGGGCACCATTGCTCTGTACCAGAGCATCTTGGTTGTCATCATAGCTGTTGCTGTTATAGTTATAGTCGACATCATGGTTGAGCATGCTGGTGCTGTCGGCCTGCACTTTGTTATCCACTTGCCACCAGTCTGTTGTAGGCTGGCTGTTTCTAGTGGTGAGAGTGCCTTGCTCATGAGCAACAATGTCAGTAATTTATGCTGAGGCTGCTGAGCGACGGTTGAGCATGGGTGTTACTGGATCAGTAGCTCTGGCAGCAGTAAACGATAGCCTCAAGGGAGATGGGTTGGTTGGCTGGTGTCTGTGGATGTTGACACTGGTGCTGGTAGTATCTTGAGCATTGCAGCTTGACAGAGATAATGGATGCCCAGAAAAGGGCTCTCTGCCTAATGGCTCAGTGGTTGATGTACTGTTTCTGCTGTTGCTGTTCCTGTTGCTGTTCCTGTTGCTGGTACTTGTGGCTGTGGCTAAAGAATGGCAAACTGGAGTGTGCAGGGGTGTTGAGCTAGGACTGTGCTCCTCATGGGCAGTGACAAATGAGGCATCAGTAAACTCAGACTCCCTGTTGCTGTTGTTGCTGCCACATAGGATAGACTGTATTATTCTGCTGTTTCTCTGACGCCTCTCCTGAACATGCCTCCACTTGTCCTCCTCTTGCAGCTGTGCCAGATGCAGGTTGTCATTTTCATCAAACTGATCTGCTATGTGTATGGGGCCACACTGTGTGGGTATGTCAGTCATGTCTGACTCATGGAAGTAGAATGGTATAGAGGGTGCACTTTCATTATAGAATGGAAATTCTGCATCCACAAACTTGGCTCTTGAGGTGTGTAGAACACGGCCAGTGTCTATGCAATACAGCAGTGCCTTGCCATCCTTGGTTCCCAGGTACACACACTTCTGGGCACACTCGCCAAACTTAGAATGCAGCTCAAGAGGGTACTCACTTCAGACCAGACAGCCAATTGGATGGATGTTGGCAATGTTGCTGGCACTGTCCAGCTTCTCAAAAGGTGTAATCATGCCAAAAGCACACTTGGGCAGACAGTTGAGGACCCAGTTGGCATGCACGATGGCAAAAGCCCATAGACGAAGAGGGACGCCAGACTGCAGCAGCATGGCATTGGCCATCTCTACCAGGGTACAATTGTATTGTTCAGCTACACCATTCTGCTGGGGTGTGTGGGGGAGCTGGTAACCTGGCAGATGCCATTGGCCTCACAGAATGCCTTTATATCTCCATTGATGTATTCACCACCATTGTCAGAATGCAATGTCTTGACCTTGGCATCCAGCTGGCACTCCATCTTAGCCACATACAGCTTGAATCTGTCAGTGACTTCTGATTTGTGCTCCATGAGATACACGAGCATACTGCAGGGGTAGTCATCTATGAAGGTGACAAAGTACTTGCTGTGCTCAGCAGATGGATGAGTCACAACACCAACATCAGAGTAAACCACTTCAAGAAATGCCTAGGCTTGTAACAGGTGGCCATTGTGTGGCTTCTCAGCTGGCTTGGCAACAGAGCACACTTCACAGTGCTTGTCTACAGATCCCACCAGTTCCAGGCCAAGAGTATTGGCTGCATGCTTGATGTAGGGTGCAGATGCATGCCCAAACCGCACATGAGCATCCAGGGCAGAGATAGACTTTCTTGACAGCTTTCTTGTTGGCAGCACAGCAGCAGAAGATGGGATGCTTGCAGCTGAGACCAGCTTTGGGGCTCTGGCCAGTCAATGCTTGTCATAGCAGGTGTCAGGGACTATGTAGTAAAGACCATCTTCAAAGTCTGCTACCATAATTGCTTTACCATTTTTGTACACAAATGCACGACTTTTGGAAAAGAGTACATCCAGCCCATGCTGTGAAATGTTGCTGACTGACAGCATGTTCATCACTGACTTGGGCACATGGCGAACATTGCATATTACAAAGTTGCTGTCATTGTCACCAACACTGACTTGGCCAACACCACAGATCTTGGTAACTGCACCAGACATGCCCATGATATCTCCTGAGCAGGGTGAGTAGCTGACAAAATCCTCTCTGTGTGGTGTTGTGTTGGCCATAGCACCAGGGTCTAGCATCCAGGCAAATGGGTTGCTGAGCAAAGGCTGAGCAGATATGCTTGAGCCAGCAACCAGGTGAGAAAGTCCGCCTATGAAAACAGACCTGGAAGAGCCCTTGCTGCCTGATGCTGAGTCAGTAGTATCATGTCCAACTGAGGGGCAGTGAGGAAAAAGCTGAGATGGTGTAGCCACTGGCCTTAGTGTGAGTAGATGCAGCAGCTTAGTGCAGTGTAAAAGCATCATTGATAGCTGCAAGAATATCAGCAGTCTTGAGCTTGGTAGGTGAGACATTGGAGAATTTGTCACTGACAAAACTGTACTCCTCAGAGAGACCAGCAAGACGCACAAGTGGACTAATGGTCTTGAGATCAAGGTCCAGGTGGGGGAACAGGTTTCACTTGCTCTCTGACTCAACCCAGCATTCCACAGGGTTGTCACCAAATGCCATGGCAGTGTTCAAAAGCTCACACAGCTCACTCATAAGAACATTTGTAGTTCTGATGTCAAATGTGGTGTTAAGTGTGGCCCACATCTCAAAGGCTGTGCTTTCAGTAAAGCGGGCAGCCAGAGAGTCAAAATTGCATCCATGATAATGCTTGCAGCCCTCCCATTCTTGATGGCATTAGCAGGAGTAAAGACCTTGAATCCGTTTGCATCATTGGTAGCCAAGTTGCCAGCCACAGCTTCATGACAGTCCTTGGCATACAGAAGGTTGCACACCTTGGAGGCCCACAGGCGATAGGGCATGTTGTGCCCATCAAATTGGAGCTTATCCCACGACATGGGAACAACAACAACAAAAATGGTCAAGGTTGAAGTATAAAAATAAAAGGATTGAAAATAAAATATCTAGAGAGAAAAAAAGCAAAAAAGAAAAAGAGAAATAGAGATGAGAGATAGAGAGAGAGATAAGACTCTTAATTTGAGAAAAACGAGCAAAGCTTCTCTTTGCTCAGCTTTGTAAGTTATATTTAAAAGAAAGAAAAGATAAAGTTCGAAGTTGAAGAAAGAAAGTGAAGAGACTGAGGAAAGCTGTCTCATATAGGAGACAGCGAGCGAAGATAAGAAAGGTAAATAAAAGAGAAGGATACTTTAGAAACTTCTGGTCTTGCAATCATTTTACAGTATGCAAGACGGAATTCCGTCATGATGGAGGTTCACCAAGAACTGAATTCCAACATGTTGTACATCAATGGGCAAGTCACAATGGCGTCGATTGACAGTGGGGCTGACACAATGCTTTTCTGTCAAGAGTTTGTAGCACACCATGGGATTGCAACCCTACCAGCCATGCTACAGGTCATCAGTTTTGGCAAAAAGCCATCCCTGGTGGACAGGATGACGGTGCCACTGTGCCTGCAGTGTGGCCAAATGGATGAGATGGTTTTATGCTTTGTTGCCTCTTCAAGTGCAAAATACCAGATCACCATTGGACGCCCACTGTTTGCACGGATTGGTATACAGTTGGCCAATGTGCCTTTCAAGCTCGTTGATGCCTTTGCACCAACAGTGATTATAAAGACGCCAATACCATCACTTATACATGATGAGTGCAACACCACTTTTGACGGTCCACGTGCAAAATTAATGACTGTGATTGAGCTGCTGCTTGCTGTGAATCAAGTTACTCTGGCAGATGCAGCCTATCCAGTTCCAGAGGCACTTGTGCGCCTGCCCACACAGCCGGGGAAGACTGTATTCATATGACAGTACCCTTTGGCCAATGCAGTGCACTCTGTTGTTGACGCACCGATCACTGAGTGGCTTGAGATGGGCACTATTGAGACTGTGCCAATGCTGTCAGTGTTTAACACACCGATGTTCCCAATTCTGAAGAAGGATGCCAGCAGTAATAAAACACTCCATCGAATTTGCCATGATTTTAGGCAGCTGAATGCTATATTGGAGCCAGATCTTTATCCCATCCCGCTGATCAGCGACATCTTTGCCGCGCTTGCAGGTGCAACTGTCTTTTCGATAATCGACCTCAAGTCAGCATTCTACTGGTTTCCTATAGCATCAGAGGACCAGTACAAAACGGTGTTTACATGGAATAACACACAGTATGTGTTCCACCGGGCACCATTTGGTCTGAAGACACTGCCATCAGTTTTCCAACATGTGATGCAGCAACTCTTTGGGCACATGCCATTCATGCTTTGTTACATCGACGACATTGTCATATACTCACGGTCAGTTGAGGAGCACAGAAAATATGTTATGCAGGTGCTGCAAATTATCATGGCAAACTGCCTTGTTGTGAATCCTGGCAAGTGTCATTTTATGTCAGCATGTATTCGGCTGTTAGGTTTCATGATCACACCAAGCAGCAAACAAATGGATCTAGAGCGCCTAGTGCAGGTGGAATCATGGACCATCCCACACATGATTAAGGAGCTTCAGCATATCCTGGGTGTTGCAAACTATCTGCACAAGCATATACCAATTATGTCCATGGTCACAGCACCACTCGACGCACTTTGCAATGCAGACAACCTCACTGCAGCCTGGACGGATAGGCACACAGAAGCACTAGGTGATCTACAACAGGCCATTGCACATGCACTTTCACTGTCATTCCCTAATGATAATCTGCCTTTCCAAGTGGCAACAGATGCGTCCAACACTGGCATCAGTGCAGTGCTCTACCAGGTGTATGCAAATGGTGTTCACCATTATCTCTCATGTGTCTCACGTTCGCTCAACCATGCTGAGCGTAATTATTCGGCTACCAAGCATGAGCTACTGGAAATTGTTTATGCACTATGCAGCTTCCATCAATACCTTTACAGTCGGCACTTCACGCTTTTTACAGATCACAAGGTGCTGATCTACATGCACTCCCAGGATCATCTGAATGCCATGTTGATTGGCTGGTTTGAGGAGCATTCATCCTACAATTTTGCAGTTGTGCATTGCCCAGGAGTTGACAACATCCTCCCTGACCATCTCTCTTGTGTGTACAATGCACTTGTGGGGTGTGAAGACATTCCAGTTGCAGCCGCGCATGCCTTGTAAGTATTAATCGATGACCCCACCCAGCACATAAACCCGATCAAAAAGCAACATCTGTAGGGGCACTTTGGCATTAAAGCTGTCGCAGGTGCATTACATGCTGCTGGTCATACTTGGCCAGGTATGCACAGGGATATTGCCAACTACATTGCCACTTGTGTTGTCTGTCAGCGGCACAACAACACACTAGTTGTGCACCATCAACTGCAGACCATTTCGTCAGATACACCATTCCAACATGTTGCTGTCGACCTGGCAAAACCATTCCCGACATCCAGCAATGGCAACAATTACCTACATGTGTTGATTGACATTCACACACGATTTGTGTATTTAGAGGCTATCCCAGACAAGCAAGCTAAGACCATTGCAGCACTCTGGACGCACATTTTTGGCAATTTTGGCTTCCCTAAGATCATTCAGTCAGACAATGATGGCAAGTTTGTTAACTGAATTGCCAAGCACCTTACACAAGCATCTGGCATCGACCATCGTCTGATTATGGCATACCATCCATGTGCCAATGGTGCTGCTGAGCGTACAGTGCAGACGGCCAGCCAGGTTATCAGCAAGCTAGTGGCAGGATGCAAAGCAACATGGGACCACTGTGTTCCTTTCGCACAATATGTGATGAACACCAAGATTTCTGCACATTATGGTTTTACGCCTTTCTTTGCCATGTTTGGGTGTAAGCCAAACATGCTTGCCGACCACACTGATGAAGAGCTGCTGGATGTGGAGGCAACTACTGAACAGATTGAGCAGTTACATAAACGTGCACTCAGCATGCAAGGCACTCTCTTTACAACAATGGCACAGCACACAGCTGTCACCAATGACAGGCAAACTGCACAATTCAAGAACAGGCACAAGATAATGGAGTTTGAGGTTGGAGCAGCAGTCCTTATCCACAGCAAGCACATGCACAAATTTGAGGCCAAGCATACTGGTCCTCACTGCATTGTCGCTGTAGTAGCACCTGGCACCTACAAATTGGAGGACATGACATGTGAACTACTGCCGCACAATTATACAACGTTACAGCTTATTACTCTTGCATCAACACCCAACTTTGATGAGACTCATGCCGAGGTGTTAGCCATCACCAGGCACAAGAACACACGTGGTGGTATCCACTACTTAGTTGACTAGCTTGATGGCGACAGCACCTGGGAGCCGACAAGCAACTTTGACTCAGTGGATCTGATTCAGGAGTACTGGGACAAGATTAGCGACTGGTCTTGTAGGGAGTGACGTGGTGCCCAACACACATTTCAAGCCACTATCTTCCCTTTTCAAGAATCAAGATCGCCCTCATGGCCACTATACACACTTCTGTTATTACTCGCTGACATCGAGGAACACCATGATGTTTACAGCACTGCCCACACAGTGCTGCCCCCTTTTTCAGTTAAGTAATTTTTAAGACTTGAATATATCTATTTAGACCCACATTTTTATAGAGCACAACATCTGCGACCAACATATACTTAATATTTATTATTCAAATATTATTATATAATACTAAGCCATGAGTATATGAAATTTTGTAATATTAATATTTTGATTTGTTAAAGATAACATATATAATATAAGAAAATTTTAGCCAATAATACTCTAGATAGTAGGCTGGTCAAAGTTGTTGGGTTTATGATTGTGCTTATTAATGTGATTCTAGTGATTGATTGCATGGAGAATTATGGTTCTGCTGTGACTGCTGTAGCTGATTCTGTGGATTATGTGGTCACTATTGATATTGACGTTGGGGTGCCATTGTTTTTACCCAGTGTGAGGGTTGACACCTCTGAGACTGTGGTTATCGTATTTAATGGTGTCAATGTTATAGTTGTTGGGCATTCAATTGCTATTGGTGTTGCTGTAGTTGCTGTAGTGGTGGTAATAGTGGCTGGCAGCAATGTGGTGGTAGAAAGCAGTGCTGTGGTTGTAGTTGCTGTTGTGGTTGCAGTTGAAATAGCCACCAGTGCAGAATATAGAGTTTGTGCTTGTGATGACGTTGGGGGTGGTGCTAGAGCTGGTACTGGTACTGGTGCCAGGTCTAAGGTTGGTGCTGGTGTTATTATAACAGGTGGGAGATTATCTCTGCTGAGGGATAGCCTATCCAATGTTAATGTTGCCGTCAAGGTTGTCACAGTTGGTATACTCTCTGGTGTGGGTAGGACATTAAATGCTTGCATGATAGTAGTCACAGACATTACTGGAGCAGCAACTGGGGCACTGATAGTGGTAGTACTAGCTGTGGCTGTGGGTGTTGGTGTGCCAGTGTCACATGTAATAGTTTCACCATCAATATCATGGGAGAATGTTGGATGGCTTTGGAGCTCATATCCTTCAAGAATGGTTTCATCTGGATAAACAAGATTATGTCTAAGTGCAGAGTGAATGACACTGATTTGGGCCTGGCGGATAGGTGATGCATAATCAGAATGAGTATCAATATCTCGCATCACTGAGAGCAGAGAGTGAGCTGACCTGGAAGCCTCAAGCAACACACCCATTGACTGCCTGGTATCCTCTGCACCTTGGTTGTCAACCAAATGCATTGAGCGTTTTGCCAGGTGCCATACCAGTGTATCAGAGGACTCTCCAGTTGCAGTTGGTTCGGAAATCTCAAACATCTCCTTTACAACCAGGCTGGCAGGCCATCCCCAAGTACTAGAAGAGGCAGATGTGCTGCTATCACTGGAAATAGCAGATATAATAGTACTAGTTGGGACTTCAGCTGGTACACGAATGTGACTGATAACTATGGCAAATATGTCGTCAGACTGGAGTGTTAGGGGGCTAGTGATATGTGTAGAGAATGAAATAATCTGGTCAGTGATGGCTTGGTTACTGGTGATAGAGCCAGAGCTTGCATCAAAGCTTGCCGACCAAAATGCATTTGAGGATGTTTGGGTGTCAGCTGGTTGGGGCTCACTTGAGACTGTCAAATCTAAAGTGGCAGTAGAACTAGCTATGATAAGCTCCATGGACATACTACCGTCATATAACGAACTGGTTGAGGGCATAATGGCAACGTCAGTGCTTGGTAGGCTTGTGGATGTGGATGTGGAAATGTGTGTGGTAGCCCACAGTGGAAGGTCCTTTTCACTGGATGCCAAAGATGATGCTGTGACAGATGTGGGGAATGACAATGGGAATTGGAGAGCAGGAGTCATACCAAATCCAATAGAGCCCATCATCAAAGGAATTGACGTTGTGAATGGATACACCATAGCCAGCGAACCTATAAACTGCATAGACTGCACTGAATGTGTTGAAGAGTGGGCTGTCCATACCAGTGGTGTTTCAGCACCCAGAGATGATGCTGACAATGTTGCCGACAACATAGTTGATGATGCCGAGTCAAAAACAACCCAGCTAGACGATTTTGTCCAATGCAAAGTTTGGCTGTTTACAACTGATAACGAGGATGTTGACCAGCTAGAAGGCACATTGACAGTGGATCCTGAGCCAAATAAGCTGAATAGACCAGTGGATGTTGGCTTTGTGCTTGTATTTAAGGTGTCAGGCATTCCACTGGAGCTTGAGTAGAGTGAGAAACTTGATAATGAGCTACTGGGTGGTGGTTTTGAGTTTGCCAGCATGGTACTGTCAGAAACTGAAGGCGTCACTGACTTGCTGGAAACTGTGGTATTGGTTTCAGGAATACTAGAAGCTGGCTCTGAGGAAGTCTTAGCAGTTGTAATATCTTCAAACAGGCTGGATGCAGTGGATATAGTGATAATGCTAGTGGTTGCATCTGAAAATGTGGATGACATTGTGGATGTGGGACTAGGTGCACTTGAAGTGGGTATTTCGCTGGCTGACTGTTCCTGCATAGTCAAACTGGATTTGGTA
This sequence comes from Kickxella alabastrina, assembly GCF_025024165.1. NCBI lineage: Eukaryota > Fungi > Kickxellomycota > Kickxellomycetes > Kickxellales > Kickxellaceae > Kickxella > Kickxella alabastrina. The sequence goes on from NW_026251571.1 coordinate 13,793, forward strand.
GATGCTGAACTGATAATACTAGATATTACCATATCAAAAGAGTCTGATTCCTTGAGAGTGATCTGCACAGTAGTGGACAGTGGTGTGCCAGACGTAATTGTTGATAAAGAGGGTTGGGAAGTGGGTGTGGGTGTAGATTCTACCAATACTGACAGTGAGACAGTTGAGGATGTAGATATGGTAGTTGCTGGCAGCATATCCTGGGTTGTCATAGTCATTTCAGATAGCAGTGAGATGATATCGTCAAGTGGGTTCCCTTTTTTAGAATCTATTGCAGAAGACACACCAGATGAGCTGGATGAATGGAATGAACGAGATGAGCTGGATGAGCTGGATGAGCTGGATGAGCTGGATGAGCTGGATGAGCTGGATGAGCTGAACAAAGTGGTAGTATTAGATGTATCAGATAAGGTAGACATGGCTGTGATAGAAGTGCTAAGGGTCTTGTGAGTGCTGTTGGGAGCAGTTGACATTAGTAATGTAGATGAAGTGGCTGTCATGGATTTGTTTGCAGGTGTGGTGTTGGTGACAGACTCATTAGAAGACAATATGGACGACGTTGGTATAGGTGTTGTGCGAACAGCTATGTGTGTCAAGGTTGCCAGCTCTGCTTCTGGCTTTGAGCTTCCCATCTCTGTGACAATGGCAATCTCTGCCGTATTGGTGTGGCTAGTGTTGGAGACTCTAGTCAGAGTTTTGGGTGAAATATTTGGTAGAGCAGATGTAGTGGGTGTAGTTTTTAGAGGTAATTTGGTAGCAGTGGCTGCTGTCGCATTGTCATTTGGCATGGTGGTGCTGATGTTGCTTGGCATTGTGTGTACTGGTGCTGTGCTGAACTGCTTGTTTGTCACTGATATGCTTTCCCAGCTACTCGACGAGCTAGAAAAATTATCATCGTCATTATCATATAGATCGTCTAAAAGCTGGGCGACAACCTTGAGGTTTTTGCTGTGGTTGTAGGCTATGGCAGGAATGTGTATGTTGGGTGGCACATTGGTTGCTTTATGTCCTGGAAGCACCACATTTGAAGATATAAGACTGTGCAAAAGCATATCTTGGTCAATAGAGATGACTGCGTCGTTGACAGAATCCCATGATCGTGTTATGCTGGGAGAGAGCAGTGGCGGAGCATAGAGCGTGATGGTGTTTCCGCCTTGGAGTGTGACAATATCGGGAAGCACAATGTGTACTGGAGCTGTAACGCCCACTGACGCGAATATAAAAATGGTAAGGGCAATGTAGGCATGGCCTTTAATAAAATGATAGACCATGGTAACTATCACTGAGGGGGTGCCCGGTGTGTGCTATGCAAGTTATTGATAAAAAAGCAAAATAAAAATAATGAGATATATAATAAGAAAATATGCCGGCGAAAAGGCATCTGTCAATTAATGAGAATAATATAATGTAGATGGTATGAATGCCAAAAAACTGCCAATGTTGATGTGTGATGGCCAGATCGATTAACTAGTACACCACAACCACAGTGAGCGGCATTGTTGGCTTATTAATGGATATTTGAGCAGATATCTTGCCGCCAGACAAGCAATAAGCTGTGAAATGAAATATCAGCGTTGCTATTCTTGTCTTGCAATTACTAATAATTCATGGACCCAATGCTGCGCTATGTCATATTTTTATCATGACATCCTCCATATAAATGATAAAAAGCAGTGGTAGCAGGATAGCTGCATGCCAATATTAACTAAGTGCATGCGGAAATGTGGAGGCACAGCAAGGAATTTTGCGCAAGAGCAACGCCAAAAATAGTCTATTTTTAACATATCCAATGTGCTCAAAAATAGAGATACAGTGTGATGCTTAATAGTCCATCAATATTTCACGTTATATAATCGTCCCCCACACATAAACACAAATTTGAATGCACAATCGCCAGCTATTAAGCTTGATACTATTTTAAAAATAATAATGCAGTAAACATGGTTGGGCGCAAAGAATGTTGTCCCCTTTCTGGTATCCCGATATATCAGCAAAACTATTTACCTACTTGATAGAAGTAAGGATTGAGGACAGACGACTGTGTAGGTGGAATATTATCAACGTAAAAGTTGTCACTGCCCTCTCTGCACTACTGCACAACTTGGTTTGATAGCTGATCAACAAATTATAATATATCGATTGAAGATTTGAGTTATAAATACCAAACATTTATCTTCCAAGTGCTCGCGTAAATTCAGTTTCCTGGGCTGGCGCAGCTACAGGGCAAGCCAGTCATTCGTGCACGAGTCCTCGTTGTATATCATTGAGTGGTTGGAGTTGCAAAAGCAGTGCTGTGCGTTGAAGTGCGGATCTGTCGGGCAGTTCTGAAACGGGCTGTGGTAGTATCCAATGTCAAAGTAATGGACCTGCGACTTGTTGAGGAACATAGCTACGGCCAGCGAATGAATGGGCGCATCACCCCAGCGCTCAAGAAAAAAGCCACCCGCACGGTCAAGAAAGTCAAAGTAGGCAGTGTACTGGGGGCTGCGAAGAAAAGCGAGGGAAGCAATCTCAAAGTTCGACCAGAAATGACACATGTTGTAGTCACCGTCGGGGGCAGTCACCCAGCGCAGCATGTTATTGGGTGCAGTGTAGTCGGGGTACGCAGCACGGAAAGCATTGGTGGTCTTCCACAGGCTCTTCACAGTGACTGGGAACTCGCGAAGTGAGATGGCGAAACCATAGCTCTTGTTGTTGTCGACCATAAACTTGAATGGATCGTAGGGGATGCTGCAAGTGAACTCGACGCCGGGCTCGACGCGCCAGTAGTAGTCAAAACCATTGAGCAGCGGGTGCCGGAAAAAAAAACCAGACTCGTACCTAAAATTAAGCAGTATAGATAGAAGCACACGTACAGGCAATTAGTGGAGGCTGGCATACACACGCATTGTGCAATGCACGATATAAATAATTGCTGAGATTGCATTGTATGTCAAAAAAGAAGGGTGTGTATATGCATCACATCTGCATTGGACCTGTATCATCGTTTTCTTTGTATAAGCAGTGGTGGATTACATATGTCATATGTAATATGAGATGAATAGACGCACATATGTGTAATTGCGCGTGAGAAATGCTTTTGATTATTTGTGCGCGCACAGCCCACAGGCCATATAACACACATGCCAATCAACATGCTGGGCACATACCTGCACATCTTGCGGTAACTCTCGCTATCGCCGTACGGAACCCGGCTGCCCATCATGGTCATGGCCCACTTTGCGCGCACGCGATCGATCCAGGGCGGAATTGACCAGTGCTCGTAGGGTACCAAACCAAAGTGGCAATCGCCGCTTGTGACCCACTCCATGGCGCGCTTGAACTCTTCGGTGAAAGGTTTGTCGTTAAGAAACACATACGGGTACCTGTGCCGTGCGTTGAACTGATCCTCTAGCTGCCGAATGGTCGCGCGCAGCTGGTGCAGCTCGCTGTTGCGCACCAGGATGACAAATGCTGCGCGTACTGGCAATACCAGACCAGTATTTCCCAGCTTAAGCCGCGAGTCGCGGATCTGATCAGGTGTGTATGTGAGCATGCGCACTTTCTCGATGGGCAGTGGTGGCTTGACCAGGTAAAGCACTGACGCGGCAAGCACTACCAACAGCAGGATCACGCGTATTACATTGAGATATTGTTGGGAGTTGGATTGCCTATGTTTGTGTTTTGGTGCCATGGTTCTGTGCTGTGCTGTGGAATAAAATTAAGTGTAAATATAAGATGTGCGCACTACGGCATGGTCAGCTGGGCAGTCAGTTTGGCCGCGCGACTGGTCAAAGCAATAGCTGCTTGCTCGATTATTGGGTGCATCGGTATGCCAATCCGAATTTATCTAGCCATTGAGTCGATGGCGCTGTGCGAGCTCCGCCCCTACGCACAGTACATGATGCATATTGGCATTATGTGCACGTGGTCTTTTTTGGCAACGTCACTTGCCGTAGCACAGAAACACTTCCTAGCAGAAAAACAGCGGAACAAACAAAACAAAATATGCATGTTTTTTTGCATTCGCTCCCGTTAAAGTAACACTTTTCTCTTTCCCTTCCCCACTTTACTACTATTTTACTGCCTTCTATTATTTTATTTTTGTACACAACCGCTGCCAAAGCCAAAACGCACCACTATTTCAAAAAACCAAAAATATAATAAGCAAAGGAACAAATCATGGCACCATTTGGTACCAGCGCTGGCAGCAACAATGCTAACACGCGCAGTGCAGTAGCACCTACAGCTCCTCAACCAATCCCTATTTCTACTGCTCGGCAGCAGCCCCCCTCGCAGTCGAATCGCCGCAGCTCGTTCGGTGGCTGGACCCAGTCGCTATTTGGAATGTCTCCGCCCGAAGGCAGCCGCATCCAAACGGACCCCGAAAGAAATGGGGTCTCGCCATCTGCAGGCTATTCAGCGGCCAGTGCAAATTCGCTTCCTGACACTACAGCCTCGTCTGCCTTTTCTGGAATCGGGCTCTTCCGTCGCTTTTCAACTGCGTCCACTGCTGCCGCCCCCACCGCTACGCCCACAGCTCCATCGCACACGCAGAAAGTACAAGATCACTCGTCTCCCGAATACAAGTGGACTGCAGCTAACAGCGCTACTCTCAAGCCAGGCGAGTCAGCTGGTGTCCAGCAGGGGCTGCGCACTGCTAAGGATCCTGCGCTTTCGAGCAACCGACAGCCTCAACTCCAGCCCAAGTTCCTTGAAGAAATTCGCACAAACGAGGATCCTCCCAGCCGTCCTGACTCGCGCATGAGGAACCTCATGTTGTCGGGGCAGTTTCTGATCTGATAATCACACAGATATGTAGATGTGGACAAAGGCAAGGCGTCTGAATTTCAGAAGCCCAAAAATACAAACCAAACCAAACCAAAACGCGTATAGCACTGCATGCGCTTGCCTCCAACATATCATGTATTTATATATGTATTTTTAAACAAATGTACTTCTCATTACTACACCAGATTGCAATTAAAAATCAAATAAACGACCATAATTACTTGGAGTATCAAAGTGCGCAACAGAATGTAAAAAGTTTTATTTACAAATGTTGAGCGAGAAAAGCTAGTAAGTAAAGCATTAGTCTACAAAGGTTGACTTTGTCGCTGCAGGGCGAAATGTTGAGTTTTCTTGTTGATGCTGCTTTTTATTTTGCGAGCACTGTTCACCATACACAATCTATTTTGTTGCGATGCTCTTTCATATAACTATTTTTTTAAAATTAATATACCACCCTTTCCGTCAAAATGTCTTACTTTACTTTTTCACACGCCCACTACCTGCACACACACAGATCCAAATCAACAGCGATTATGAGAAAGACACGGCCCATCTTCCGTCAAATGCAAGCCATTATGCACTCTGTTGCTGTTTTAAACTTGGAGTCACAAATAAGTGTTCCCAGATCATACCATGATGTTGCCGCTGGTACAAACTCAAATGCTGCCAGTGTCGCGGGTATTAGGATAGGCAGATGCTTGTCTAAACCTTTATTCGGGCACATACCAAGGACACCAACACATGCAAGGAGCTGGTCGCCGGCAAGAAACGGATACGCACGGCCAAGTGCACTCCCAATTCTTGAAACCATCAACGAATGTGCAGAAGAAAACCGCGATGATTGTGGCAATGGCAATGGCAGTGGTACTGGAGGCAAGCTGGGTGCTGACAGTTGTTATAGTGAATATGGCAAAGTCGCTTTGAATCCAGCATCAGTACTATCACAAGTACCAGTACCCAAGCATGCAAGCAGTGCACATCATGTTACAGCGACATGTCACTTTTAGAGCATCCCAACGAGAAACAGCCAAATCTGTGTGTCCAAGGCACAAATGCCCAGAAAAAGCTAAGGCTGCCAGCTGTACCTTGCATCAGTAGTTCCAGAGTCAGCAATGCGCGCTAGCATTGGTTCATGTTGCGCTGCTAACCACAGGTCAGCCCAGGGTGACAGAATAAATCCATAATCTACAGATCAGCCCAGGGCACATTCATGCTCTCAGTCAGGCTGTGTCCAGAAAAATTATTATGTGTCTATACAGGTGCATGTAATGCCTACTCATTTTGACCGGGCCTTTGCAGCAAAACAAACGGGTAGCTAGCTATAAAAAGGCATACAGAGTGAAAAGCCAAGCAAAATAAAAGGCCAAAGTACTAAAGGCAAAAATTGGCCGATGTTACAAATACGACGAGGAGTAGGGGAGTCTGGTGATTGGCTGGCCTCAGGAATGGGTAAAATAGCCGCGCGCGCCCGGATCTTCTTGAAACCGATTTGTAATTGTCACCTCACTCTTGGGCGCATTCTGTTCTGCAGCAGTATAAAAGACAGGCGCAGAAAGCCGGATTTTGCGCAGACTGTAGCAACTCTTCTTTATTTTCAACCAAATATATGCTTTTTCGCAGCCTGCTCTGTCGCTCTATTTTAACACAAGAACACACATCGTTTTTGCTCGCCAGACACACTCCAGTTTCAAAAATGCACTCCAAAGTCACAATCATCGGGTCGGGCCCCGCCGGCCACACAGCCGCCATCTACGCAGCGCGCGCCAACCTGCAGCCGGTGCTGTTTGAGGGCATGATGGCTGGTGGTGTCGCCCCTGGCGGTCAGCTTACAACGACGACCGAAGTTGAGAACTTCCCAGGATTCCCCGAGGGCATCACAGGCTCCGAGCTCACAGACAAGCTCCGCGAGCAGTCGGAGCGCTTCGGCACCGAGATTATCACCGAGACCATCTCGCGTGTTGATCTGTCGGAGCGGCCGTTCAAGCTGTGGCGCGAGGACGCTGATGCCGAGAGCGATGAGCCCGATACGTGCGATGCGCTAATTATTGCCACCGGCGCCACAGCCAAGCGCCTTAACATTAACGGTGAAGAGCAGTACTGGCAGCGGGGCATGTCGGCCTGCGCGGTGTGCGATGGCGCTGCACCCATCTTTCGCAACAAGCCACTTGTCGTCATCGGCGGTGGTGACAGCGCCTGCGAGGAAGCGACCTTCTTGACCAAGTACGCCAGCCATGTGTACATCGCCGTCCGCCGCGACGCCTTCCGTGCATCCGACATTATGGCCAAGCGTGCGGAGAACCACCCGAAGATTACTGTGCTGTGGAATACCCATGTCACGGAGGCAAAGGGCAACGGAAAGGTGCTTACCCATGTTGAGCTCAAGGACGCCAAGACTGGCGAGACCCGCGACCTCGAGGTTTCGGGCCTGTTCTACGCGATCGGCCACACGCCGAACACTGCCTTCCTTGCCAGCCAGCTCGACACTGATGAGACTGGCTACCTGCTCGTCACGCCCGGCACATCACTGACCAAGATCAAGGGTGTCTTTGCTGCCGGCGACGTCCATGACAAGCGGTACCGCCAGGCAATCACTGCCGCTGGCTCTGGCTGCATGGCCGCGCTCGATGCCGAGAAGTACCTCGAGGACCTTGAGGCCCAGGCCCACGAGAATGCGAGCAAGCTCTAAATACAAAAGTTTATGTTATTTTTACTTCCAAATTGCAGTCATTTTTATTCAATTGCTTGTACTGACTGCATTGTCAGCCAACTGGACAATAATTTTTTACATCGGTGGTCCATCGGTCACCGCCTATCGGTAGCAACACGCTGCAGCCCCTGGGCTGGCTTGTCCTATATTCACTTTAGTTGCGGACATCAGGTTTTGCTGCTTCTGTGAAATCAAAGCGCGATTTCGATACCAATTTCGATATCAATTTCAAGCAGTCACGCTTCCTGTGCAAGCAAACAATGATAAAAGTCATGTTGGAAAGAATGACGGAAAATGCGCTTTCTGGCCAGTGTTCTGGGTGTGGAACAGATTGCCCCAACATTTCTTTGTATTCTGCTCACCTGCCCACCCATTGGCGGCGCTGTCCAAAATTTCTCCTTATTTTTATATTTATCTGACCAGGGCGATAAAAAGGCACTGTTTACACAGTAGCAACAACAAAGATGATGTTCATCGAGCTGTGCATGGCTGCTCTCCTTGTGGCACTTTAAAGCCTCGATTGTTTTTGGCAGCTCCTCGCGCCTTTGGTTGCTTTCTCCTCAGTTTTCTAGTCATTCTTCAATTTTTTGCACTGTAGTAATACTATAAGAGCTGCAGAAACAATGGCCGATGCCAATAACTCTAACAGACAAGTGATCGGCTTTGTTGCCAACCTCGCCGCTGGTGGCATCCTCGCTGGTGTCTCCAGTACCATTATTACCCCCCATCAAGCGCGTCAAGCTGCTGCTCCAGGTCCAGGCCTCATCTGACCAGATCACTGCTGACAAGCGCTACAAGGGCATCATGGATGCCTTCCGCTGTATCCCCGCCGAGCAGGGTATTGGCTCGTTCTGGTGCGGTAAGATGTCGAACGTCATCCGCTACTTCCCCATGCAGGTGCTTAACTTTGCCTTCAGGGACAAGTACAAGGGTATGTTCCCCAAGTACAGCCCCAAGACCGACTTCTGGAAGTTCTTCGGTGCCAACATGGCGTCGGGCGGTATGGCTGGTGCCACCTCCCTGATGTTTGTCTACCCCCTCGACTTTGCGCATACCCGCATGGCCGTCGATATCGGCACTGGCGCCAACCGCCAGTTCACCGGTCTCGGTAACTGCATCTCCACTATCTACAAGAAGGACGGCATGGGCAGTCTGTACCAGGGCTTCGGGATGTCCGTTGTTGGTATCATCGTCTACCGTGCCGCCTACTTCGGTGGTTACGATACCCTCAAGCAGGTTGTCTTCGGCAACAACAGGATCCCCAACTTCTTTGCCTCGTGGATGGTTGCCCAGACCGCCACTGTTGTCGCTGGTCTTATCTCCTACCCCTTCGATACCATCCGTCGTCGCCTCATGATGCAGTCCGGCCGTGCTGTCAAGTTGTACACTGGCCCCGTTGACTGCCTGCGCAAGCTGTACGCTGAGGCCGGCATCAAGGTTTTTTTCCACGGTGGTCTCTCCAACATCATCCGCGGTACCGGCGGTGCTCTGATCTTTGTCTTCCACGACAAGCTCCAGGAGTGGATGGGTCTCAAGAAGTAAGCGAACTTTTAGCCATACCATTTTTAGTCATCACTTTCATTTCTATCTTCCTCTCAATGATCAATGCAGAAAAAATTATTCCAAAACTTTAAAAGATGCAAGTTGCACATATTATTGCGTCATCGACAAGATGGTTTGGAAATAAGGAATGAGAGATTTGCTACGTTACGACCTTGAAGAAGTGGTTTAAGAAATGATATAAGTATCCTTCCAATTATAGGTAAATTGATAGATATTTATTTATGTAGAAACATACTGATGTTGCGGCTGTCCTGTAGGTTACGAGAGAACCCAGCAGCTTTGGTCGGGGGATCCAGCACTGCCATGCCAGTCTCTGCTCAAAAGATTGGCGCTGGCAGCACTTCATTTAACGTGGAGTCACAAGGAGCAAGATAAATATTTTATTCATAAGTAAGCTAGGTGCGCAAATGATGTGTGAGTTTGTGTGTGTATGCGATATGGTGGGAGGGGGAAGAGGCAGTGGCAGCGGCAGAGCCTTAATTGCGCAGAAAGCAAAGCCCCAAGCCAAGGGCTGCAGCCAAAAGCTACGGTGACGCCTTGCTCATCTGCTCGGGCGACGAGTTGTCCGATATCAACAGGTTGTGCACAGCAATGCGCCGCTGCTGGGGCTGGGGCGGTGGGGGCGCCAATGCAATGCTTGGCAGTAAAGTGTGCGGCTTGGCTAGGGTAGGCGCTGACGCCGACGACGGCAGCGCGTGGCGTGGCATGCGTGCACAGGGCTCTCCGCGGTGGACGAGCAGCGGTGCAGACAGCGGCTCCGGTGACGAGGGAGGAGGCGTCCCTGTGGCGCTTGCTGTTGTGTGGTGTGTTGGTGCTTGCTGGTGCTGGTGCTGGTGCTGGTGCTGTGCTGGTGCTGTTGCTGGTGCTGTTGCTGGTGCT
>NW_026251572.1:0-23244 GCF_025024165.1 Kickxella alabastrina
TCGCTAACATCATCATCAGTAATATCAGGCTCGGATTTCTCCTCAGACAACGGCTCCAATTCTTGTGGGTCTGCCTTGTCCCCTTCGTCAAACGCTCAACCGCATGTAGCTGGCCACGAAAGAGCGTAGGATGATGCTCATGTCAGCAATCACCCTGGGGTCCAGTGCCTTGGCATTGTCGTCGAGTGTATGCCACACCTCGGGGAATGGAACCGAAATCAGATGCATCACGGGAATGTCGCGCTGGACAAATGGAATATGGTCATCTGCAATATTCTTCGATCCAGGTTGTACTGCCATGTCCATGTACGTGCGGCTAATATGCCCAGCGCTGTGCAGGCGCTTCTCGAGCTTTCCAAGCTGGATAAAAAGGTCTGCTGTGGGCAATTCAAGCGCAACAAATGCTGTAGTGGAGGCACCAATCAGATCTAGCAATACCATCAACTCAACGCGCTGCAGTTCAGGGACATGCTGTGTGGTTCCGCTAAGCGCCGCGACAGTTGCTGAGTCCGGCCCCTTTTCCCAGCTATCTGCCAAATGACGTGCTCCGTAGATCGAGTCAGTAGTTGTCCATTCGTGATATGCCTCCTCTCCATCAAAAAAGATCAGTTGCAGGCTCAGGTCGCGGCTAGTCAGCTGATCAATCTTGTCAGCAAGACCGCGGGCCACATCCAGCATCAAAGCCACCGGCACTGCCGAATCCGTTGCGCCCACAAAGTCACCTTCCATCATTATTTTGCTCTCGTAGTGCGCCGACAACACAAGTCGCTTGGCAGCGCCCGGGTTGTGCGTGGCTATAATATTGGCCATCTTCACGTTTCCGGCTGGAGTGGATGCTGTAAAGTTATCCCACGAGATCGCATACCCGAGCTTTCCCAAAGTGTCCACAATCAACCCTTGCGCGGCTCGGTACCCCGGCGATCCTATTTGCCGCGGGACAAGCACGGGCGCAAGGAGTTCGCCCTTTTGAATATCTAGCCAGGATCTCTGCTTTTGCGAGGCTTCTGCTAGTCGCGAGAGCTGGAACCCGCTCAATGCGTTGGAAAACTGCGCGTTGGAGAACTTCCGCGATGACAGCTGGCTCTGCAAAGTCGCTTTAGCCGCTGAAGACATTGTCAGTAATACGACCAACGAAGCGAGCGTGACAGACGCCTGCTGGAATACAGAAATGCGCATGTGCCTGACTCAGGAATAAACCCTGTACAATAAATAAAGCACGCGGACAAAGAGTACTCGAATACAAAGACCAAATGAGATCAAAGCTGGTACTAGTACTGTCAAAAGAAAAATGCGTCCGAAATGCAATCTTTCGCGTGGTGCGCAATCTCTAAATTGAAAAACTAAAAAACCTCGAAGCAAATGAATTGTAGAATATAAATTGTCAAAGGGAATAAAAAACAAATAAATGGGCAATACAAAAGTGTGCGTGTGCATATTTTTCTTTTTGTTTTCATTTTTCATTTTGGAGCATTGTTGTGGCCACGTCACTACAAGTGAAGTGCGTTGGATTTAATAAAAAAAGGCATGCATGCGTAATTGCTTGATCCGCTTATTCTACAATTGAAAGAACAAGTTATTTGACCAAAACCTATTTTCATACATTGTAAGCTCGACTTGGATTTTCAGTAAAAACGCACAAGACCAAGTTGTACTTTTGATTTTTGCTGTGTCATAAGAAACATACTGGAAATTTGTTTATGTGTTGCCCATTCTGTTAAACAAATACAAAATTAAAATAAAAAGACGCATAAATAATTAAAATGCAGGGTTGGAAAAGTGAATGAGTTTTCACACAAACTTACAGCTTCATCTTGGCCAGCTCCACTACCAAGCACAATAGTATCTTTGTTGAATATCGCTGTCAATTGTTTTTGTTAGGTTTGGCATATTGCAAAGATCGTTAAAGTCAATTCACAAACTGATTCGCGTAGCATTGGATGTCAGCGCTTTAAAAGCATGTTCACAAAAGGATGAATCATTTCCAGCAATGACATGTACAGGATGCTGCTTCCATTATTGCTAAAAATGACATGTATAAATAAGACACGGTTTCTCGAGTATTCCAGTTGGTAGTTCTTTAGGTACTCTTGTTCTTTTTTTTTACTTACAACCGAAAACATCCTTACTTTATTCAACAACGATTCTTTTCAAAATGCAGTTCTTCTCATTCAGCACTCTTGCCCTGGTCGCTGTTTTTGCCACCGCTGTCGTGCGCGCCGATGCCTATGCTGATGCCCTTGCTGAAGCCGAGGCCGCCCCCGAAGCAATTGCCGAGCCGCAGGGTGGATTTGGCAGCTGGAGATGGCAGCAGTGCAACTGGCGCTGCCGTGGTCGCTGGGACTACCATCAGTGCATGCGCTGGTGCCTGTTTTAAAAGTTAGACGTTGTGCCACGTCCTATTTTGCCCCACCTGTATGGAAACCAAGGTTATCTCAGCGCTTGTTTGTGTATTATTTTTTAATTTTTAAACTAATATATAAATTTAGTGCGGAAAATGGTCACAATATGTTTGCTTATTATTAAATTAATAGTCGCGTGTTTATTGAACCAGATAATTCAACCCCGGGATCGCATTATTTCAAGTGTTGTCTACAGTGTTTTTAAGAATCAAGTCAAGACAGTGGTCAGCCCAGGTGATCCCTCAGGACAATTGCCTTTTGGGGGCTCAGACACAGGCTTTGTCAAGTATGTGTGCTTAAAAAAGAATACTGTTGGAATCAATCCACTTCTAACACACCCATTGGTGGTAAGATTGCGTGAAATACAATTTTATTTAGTTGGCATACAGCCAATCTCAAACAAAGAAAGTATACATTGACAAATCGAACGGATCGTATCGCTTAGACCCGTAGAACAAGTTGGATATATTTACTTGCACAAGTTCTGTATTCTCCGATGCAGTGAGATATTCAAGCAAATGCTTTCTGGCATTATCTCCAACGTAGATAAAGCGGCATCCGTATTATCTTTGTTCTAAATTATTAAACCTAGAAATTAAACTGTGACAGCATATTTTTAATAAGGCAAGTCAAAGACAAGCTAAGAACAGAACATAATTTATTGGTGGATGTGTTATAATCACACGTGGTATATTCTCATTCAAAAAACTTGATAGCTGAGAACGTTTTGGTAAAGTATGCGCTAGTTGACTTTACTGGCAACAATTTGTCGACAGACGAGTGCTTGATTAAAATAAGTATTTTATATACTTCTTTTGGCTACTGCCATAATAAATACAGCTGGCGTAAACATACTTTGTTCAAGCAAAACAAGTCTCCAGTACCTGTCCATTGCGTGCAATTAGCAATGTGCTGAGTAAAAATATAAGAATGTAAAAGATAAATAAAAGCAATACAGTGCATTGCAAAACCTGCTCAGATGGTCTATGCAAAAAATAAGAAAAATATGATGGCAACAAAAAATACTTGGCCAATCACTTGCTCTAAAAGCCTGCCTACATTTGTGCGTCAGGATTGCACAGTACATGCTCTATGTTCATACAAAAAGCCTCACGCCTATCTTACGCCTTGAGTGATTTAATTAATATATAATTTGTAAAGCTAATTTAAATAGACAAATTAGGCATGTTGAATCAAAAGATATAAACAAAGCTATTGCAATTATTATCTATCTTTCTAAATCAAATGAAACATCCAATTGTACAAAACAGCCAAATTGTTTTTGCCTATTTTGAAATTGTAAAATTCAAGTAACTGCATGATCATTACATTGTAGCTATTTTTCGACCAGTCACTGAAAATCACAACAAACAAACCAACAGCCCTACTAACCCAGAAAACAGGCAGAAGCAAATGTCTTATTGCGTTAATCAGCTTTATATGTGCAATGGTTCTTCTGCCTGGTCAAAACGGCGCATTTGCACTGTTTCTTAGTTTGTAAGAGAAATACATTTTTCACTATTCTGGTAGAAATCAAAAAAACACAAATTTATGGCGTCCAATGCTTTGTTTCCAAGCTTTCTTTCAACAAAAGGGCAGTGTTGGCAAATAAAAAATATATTAGTTTCCGTAAACAAATGCAACACATGTATTATACTCACTTACCCCTTACTTTTCTGTCACGGAACAGTGTGCCTGTTTTTTGAGAGTCATCAATTGTCTGTTCAAATAGCAATTGTTCGTGTTTCATGTTGGGTCTCTTACCCGGGTTCACTAAATGTACATGTTAATTTTTGGAACAAGCCTCGCTCATAAAAAACAAATAATTTTATTGTTCGGCTTGCAAAAATAGCCAACCGCATGCTTGTATTTTGCAAAATGGCTTTGCATTGTTTGTACCGAAAAAAAGCAAAAATGACCATGTTAACCCCATTTTATTCTTCAAGCATATGAAAATATTTTTATGCCATTTTTCGGCAGTTTTGGGGTGTCTCATTGCCCGAAGCAAGCCTCTTGGTGCGCAAAAAGAGTACAAAAATATTTCAGGCTGGCGGAACACAAAGAACCCACTGAATTTTTTATTTTTCCAACTCTTTTCCCCAACCGACAGTGCCTTTTTTGCTGCCTTTCTCCTCCATCCATTCGAGTATCTCATTTCATATAAAAAGAGCGCCCACTTTCCAAACTATTTTTTGGTTCCCTATCTCCCTCCCAACAACCACCACTTCCTCTAAATACTACCACCTTTTTTCCAATACACACACATTTTTCTAACATTACAACGGCATAACTACGGTACACGCGCGCACACACAGCAGCATCAACTTCAACTTCGACTTCAACATGGATTATCGGTTCACAATACACAACTTTTGTAGGAGGGGATCACACACACATATACAGCAGTTCTCGCGCAGCATCATCCATTGCATTACATTGGCCCATATATTATAGCCGCTGTCTGCCACAGTCACAGTCACATCCACAGTCACGCTCATTCGCGCACAACAAAAATAATGTGTCTAGTAAACACTCGGTAAGATATCTGCAACTGGTCTCATCAATGTCATGTCTGGGGGTATACACAAGTGTCAACAAAACACCTAACAAAAACCTGGAGATAAAATAGACCCATGGTTTTTAATAAAAATCGGGCCGGTTCCATTCCGTAAGACCCGTAACTGTGGTATATACGGGGGCCCACAGAACATTTGTTCAATATGAATCCGGCTGGTGACACGCCTAAGACCTGAAATCAGAGGCAGCGGAATGGGAGGAGGGCGGGGTTTACTCGTATACCTTCTCCGGATTGCCAGCGTCTGGATGGGCTCCTCACAAAATCACAACACGGGCATGGCTAGAAAGAGTAGCGCATGTACCAAGCCCAAAGACATGACAACCAGTTGCAAATATCTCCGAGCGTCCAACGACATTTCGCACTCGATGCTCTATGGGCTCTAAACAGCTATAATTTGCGCGGCGATGCTTTTTAGATGGCACTTTACTTTTAACTGTGCTAATTTTTGTCTTTGCCGCTCATCATGGCAGAAAATAAAACTACTGTACATACCACACCTAAAATTTCCATTGAAAAATACAATTACAAAAATTAGACTTAAAAAGCCAAGAGAATGAATTTCGTAAATATCGCTCGAAAAAATCAGATAATATTAGAATATTAGAATATCAAATTGCATAATTTCAGCTTGCATGCACTTTTGCAGCCACTGATTTAGTCTGTGTTTTGGCTGATCATGTGTAACAGCCATCAAACAGAAACACATGTACAACTATTGGGCACTTGTCCAGCTTAATCTTCTGTTTAGCTGATAAGAGAGCGTTGGTAAAAATAAATATAAAATAAGAGATGACAGCAAGCATACAAACAATGTGGCTGTATTGACATTTGCTTGGGATTGCAATTGGTATTGGAAAGCATTACAGCAAAAAGCTGTTGCAGAAAAAAATGCTTCAGCTTTTTGTTAAGAAAAAATAGGAGATATTGGAGTGTACAGCTAATGATACATTCAATTAGGAGCTATTCGTTAGGATTGAGATGGGCATATTCACTGTGTAGATAATATATAACCAATTTATACAGCCTGCTCTGCAAAATCGCATCTAGTGCAGCTCAAAAATAGCAACGCAAATGTAAGAAAACTGTTGTTTGTGGCTGGGTCTGGTGCTTTATTTTTTATTCTGCCATTATTTGCATTGTATTTTTTGTGCTCTAGATATTGACAGCCTGATGGTAAAAGTTTGACAATTATCTTGGTGTTGCCTCAATAGTTAATTTATTTTACAAAACTAAACTATTCAAACAAGTACATTATTTTAAGGACCCTATTAATGACACTGCTCAACCCTTGCAGCCATATTTTCTTCATTTTTTGAGTAAAACAAGCAACTATATCAATATTTCCTGGCTCTCGCGCTAATTTATAAAAAGCCTTGATTTGCTAGCTATTGAATAATCAAAATGCAACAAAAACAGCGGGTGTTAGTTTTAGTTTATAAAATCCTACAAATTAAATATCACCTGGCATATTGTTCAATACGCCTCTACACATTGAAAACATATGCTCCAATTATTTTGATAATAAAAAGTTGTGATAATTTATTGAAATAAACACTGGCTAATCAATGTTTGTGTAAAAACATGTGGACAAAAAACACACTGCAAAAGCGCCACTTACAGTTGTTATTAAATCGTTTTTGATATGTGCACAACTTAATAAAACCAAAATATCTGTATATTGTTTTACTCAATGTAAAATATAAAATAATTATTTAGCAAAGATGCTCTCCAAACAAGCCAAACTTATTTTCATGTTGCCCGCATCTATCCACATATAAATAGCCAGCTTTTTTACCGGTATTCATACTATCTGTTTTGATACCTTACCACACACCCTTACCATTAGCAAATATCAATTTATTTATTAGCAAGTCTTTTACAAATGAAGTTTACAGTCATCACCTTTGCAGTCCTCGCCATGGCCAGTGGCATCTTTGCCGCAGCAGTCGACATGTCATCTTCCAATCTTGTAAAACGTGGTTCCCTTTGCGATACTATTAATTGTCCCCCAAAAACAAAATGTAGAGTACTGCCAAACCCTATAACAAAAAAGCCATTTGTAATATGTTTTTAGTTTAAATATCTGCAGCAATTTGCACGGATTTATGGATTTCAAGGCCAGCAGTGCGGCCTGCTCAACATATGCACTATTATATCACCTTTTCTGATTTCAGTGTGTACAATTATTCAACATTTATTAAATTTTTTTTGGACTTTATTGTTCAATTTTTAGACAACAAATAAATATAAAATAGATATTGTTATGTAAGAGGGGGTGTGAGGAGCACTACTGTAATAGTGTTAAAAGATGGGTATAAAACTATAAAGGTTTTTATTACTAGTGTTTCTAAAGTTTTATTATCGCCGGCGTTGCCTTATATATATCTCCTTGTCTTTGTGGTACTCACTGGCAGTTGTGTGCTTTGTTAGCGAGAACTAGTCCTTATAAAAGTAACCCGGGTCTCTGATATGTCATAATTGACATGTCTGTATTCTTGCGCCCAGCATATCTATTTCGGGACAGGCAGTATGTCCGGATGTCAATTGTGGCGCCTAATTTGATTTCCTGTGATTTGGCCCATATCAGATCTATCTGTGAGCTGACGAGAGTCTGTCTCATGGTTTTTGCCCTCAACGTTTACCTCCATATCCTCGGGCTGCGTAACAATATATGCACATTAAGCAAAAAATTAGCGTTTAGAGATGACTATTTAAAAACAAATAATTTGTCAAAAAAATTGTGCACACATTTATTAAACTGTGTGGTACAATACATTTTTTGGCTTTCTTTACTAAAAAAGTATACATGTTGATATTTTACAGTAATATTTATCAGTGTGTAGAAATTGCCCTCCGGACATTATAGAGCACAAAAAGTAGCGGTATATATTTTTGCTGGCATTTTTTACTAAAAATTTACAAGTATAAAAAGAATTCATTTTTGACAGAATCATTCAAATAATTCTTGACATCTTTGTCATTTCACATAACCCATATTTAATTGAGCAACAAAACCATCTCGAATATGCAGTTTTTTTCGCTTACTATTATTGTCCTTGTTACTGTCACTGCCATTTCCACTGTGTATGCTGAGGCCCTTGCAAACGCTGAGGCAGCCCCTAATCCTATTCCCGGGCCAGAGGACAAAAGTAGCCCAAAGTGGAAGCAGTGTGATCGGCGCTGCCATGGCCACCACCATCACCACCACAAGTACAAAGAATGCATGAATAAATGCCTGCACTAAACCAACGCCCTGCACCAGTTTCCTATTGCTCTACTTGGATGGGAACGGCAGCCGATAGCAATTTTTTATTTTAAAATGCATTTTTATCATTCAAATAAAGTACTAAGCAAGTTTAATTTGATTCATTATAAAAAATGTTAATTTGGAGTATTTGCGAGTGAAGGGCTTAAATAGAAAGTAAATAAACCGAATATGTTTATTAATATAACTGACTGATGGTTGCATGCTTTTACAGTGTCGTAGACAAAGCGCATAAATCGGATTTTGCGCATTTTATTATATTCCCTGCACATTATACTGAAGAAGTCTACAAAAAATTAATACTAACAAAAAACATACAAAACACGTTTTTTGGAGTACAGCCAGTTGTTTTTTGTTAGAAAATTATTTTGCATTTGTGCCGAAAGTATTCCAACATTTCTCTGAGTTATAAAATTAGAGCATTTTTCATTAAAGCATTTTTATGCCAAATGTATAAAAGACGAGGGTTTTCCCACTCCATTTTTATTATATTTTACATTTTTTATAGAATCTGTTCACTCTTATATACAGTTTCAACATACACCCAAACATCAACTACATCAAATCGCAGCAACAATGGAAATCACAATCCATACGGATAAAACCATTGAGCTAAGTTATTCCTTTAAATTGAAAAATGGAAAGTATGAGAAACGTACAGTCTCCGGCACTTTTACCAAATTAACGACAGTTGAAAACTTTATTAAAGAAATTGTCCAAGAAAACAAGTTGGACAACACCTTAAAATATGGTATATACTACCCTGGCGGAGATGTTGGTATGGTCAGGCTGGGAGACGACAGCAAAATAGCCGAATATGAAAAAATCAAGAACATGAGCTTTATATGCTGTGGCAGTGTCTGCGATAAATTTTAGTATGATTTGCACATACTAGTTATCACATAATCTTGACATAAATTTATTATTTATTATTTAAATTTTTTGGTTTGATAATACAATACATTTTATACTCTACGCTTTTTTAAATAAAATTATGATTCAGTATGTTGCACAGACTGAAGATATGAAAGTGGATGTTGAGGTTGAGAATCGCAAAACAGGTTTCCACCTACATGCCGATTGATAGGACGCTAATTGGATCATGCAGGTGTAAATTAGGGAGACATTACATTGATGCCCAAATATGCTCCCCATTTTGCAATGCACACACATGAGTGTACACGCACAAAAACTACAACATTGACTTGCCAAGATACCGGTCTGCTCCCAGAAGATCCAGTTTTCACCAACGGAGCGCACAATTGACAATGTGCACAACAAAGGCGACAAGGCACATATATAAGATGAGGCCAGCCCTAGTAGTATTTTAGAAACATTTGTAATAGAACCTTTTATAAATTCATACCCCCATTTTAACACTACTACCCTAGTGCTCCTTATACACCTCCTTCTTATTATAACAAGTATACTATACATATACAAAATTCATGATTATCCAAAAGATAAAAAAAACCAATTAAAAGTTGCTATTGGGCTGTTTGGCGTTGTTGTGGACATTCAGGCATTTTATATCGTTGTAGCTTCTGCGGCAACCATTGGTGCAGTTATTGTTGTTATTTGCTGGCCGTTTGTTAAAATGTTAAAGCGTCTGTTTAATCTTTATTCTAAAAACGATACAAAACATTTAAAGCTTCCATATGATTGTGCGCACACGTTGAGCAAGGCAAAATAAAAGGGTTATTTATAAAGCTTAACAGCTGATTCGCAGATATATTAAAATATTAAAATTAAACCATGCAAATCAGGCGATCATGACCAAGGCTTCATTTTTCCGATTTGGTATGCATTTTGTAATTCTGGGTACAGTGGTTTAACTTTATCCCTTTTCTTTTTTTCCCGGCTAATTCACATTCATAAATTAATAAAAACTACACTAATATAAAAATGGAAACACCCGGGTCCTCGACAACGATTTCAGCGACTCTGTCGCCCAGCGAGAGATCAAAAATGTTCCAGAAGCAATACCAAGCAATGAATCCCGAGGAGCGCGGTACCTTCAACAACTGGAGCCGGGCAGTATCCAACCTCACTGGCTGGGGACTGACTAAGCGTGAGAAGCAGGAGCGTCAGGTGCTCAAGGAGTTCGAAAGTGACATGAAGGACTGCCGGACGTGCGAAAAATGGCGCGATGATCTGCTCAAAACCAGCCCATTGGTAATGTTCATGTCCGAAAGCCTAAAGAAATCAGGAACGCCCTTCGACGAGAGCAACATGCCGTGCATGAAGTGCGACGAGATGCGTAGCGGCGGCTTCTCTACCGACGGTGTCATTCAGCTGTGCTACAATCGGCTATTTGGCAAGGGCCATTTGGAAACGACAATTGCTCATGAAATGGTGCACGCGTACGATCAAGCAAACTACAACATCGACTGGTACAACTTGGAGCACCACGCATGCACTGAGATCAGAGCGGCTAGCCTCAGTGGCGACTGCACTTGGTTCCAGGAGATGATGCGCGGAAACTTAGGATTTTTTAAGCATCACCAGGTCTGCGTCAAGCGCAGAGCCGCGCTGTCTGTCCGGGAAAACCCCAACTGCAAGTCTGACAAGCATGCCGAGGCCGCAGTCAATAAGGTCTTTAAAAGCTGCTTCACAGATACACGCCCATTCGACGAGATTTACTAGATATGGTTTGTTGTTGCAAAAGTAAATAAAAGTTAAAAATAAATAAATAAGGTTAAATAATAAATTTGTATATCGTGAAAAAGTACATGTTTTGACGTATTGGTATTCGAGACCATTCCGATTCTAAGTGCAAATAACGTAAAGTTCGTGATGATATATGTGACATACAAAACTCTGCGCGCGTGGCAGAATGCTGGCGTCACATCGCTACAGATGGTGGGCTTCAGATCCAAAGTCGCCACTGCTACTGCCGCCAACACCAGCACCAGCACCACCGCCAGAGCCAGACCCAGCACCACCACCAGCCATAAATGGCATCAGCATGGGACTTGTTGAAGCCAGCACCATCGTCATGCTAGGCTGGTGTCGGCTGCTGCCTGTAGACAACTTGGGCATAGCAAACAGCCCCAGATCCTCGTCGTCTTCAAGCCACCCAAACGCATATCCGCATCCGCCGCCATCGTCGCCCAGCCCAGCCATATCAACATCATGCATGCCGTCCAAAATGTGGTCCTTAGACATCCCACCCGAGTCAACAGCACCAGTGTCCATGCGACTGCTATCAGCAAGTCTGGCCACTTCAACAGAAGCTGCAGTAACCTCGGAGTGATCCGAATGCTGGCTCAGAGTCTCCCAGGGCGTGCCCGGCTCAGGGACAGCTCCTGAAGCCACAAGCTGCTGGTGCCTCTCATGTTGTGAATCTGCCCGCGCTATGCCAGACACACCCGCGCCGTTGACAGTGTCAACACCAGAGATTCCCGTACTCATTGCCTGGATCATTCCCATTGCAGACATATTCTCAGCCTGCTGGCTGTACTGGTTGCGCTGGAGCATGAGCATAGGCGAGATAAGCGCTGCAGGGTTGCTCAGGTCGACCGTCTCGCGCTGGGCACTGCCAGCAACGGAGGGCAAGGGTGTGGGGGGCGGTGGCGGAGGCAGAGCCATGCCCGAAAGATGCAACTCTGGGTTGCGCAGGCCGCGCCGCCCATTGCGCATGGCTAGCTTCATCGCATGCTGCTGCATCGCGGCCTCTGCGGGCAGAGTGTGCTGCGCCAGGAGCGTGGTGTTTATGAGCGTGCGACGCTGGCGACTGGACTTGATTGCCGTGAGCGCCAGCGACGATGCTGTACCTAGCATGTCATCCGAGGAAAGCTGCCTGCGGTGGTTCGACGCCAGGGCTCTTGAGCGGCGGAAGATGTTGACCGGGATGCGATCCCACCGCGCAAACAAGTCCGTGCCGCTTCCAGTTGTCACTGTGCCGCCTATGCGGCCGCCGACCGATCCAATGTGCGGCAAATGGCCCATTCCACCCGCATCCATGCTGCCGGCTGTGCTATCCGCAGGGGACGGTGGCGGCGACTTGATTAGAAGCGCATCCGTGTCCACCAGCTGATCCATGCTCATCATCCAGCTGTCAATGTCGTCCTCAGCATCGTGGTCGACAGGCAATATGCCCACAGCGCTGCGCATGGGGGTACCAGCACCCATTTCCACAGTCGGGTTGACATCTTGCGGCGTACGGGGCCTGCCGAGGGCGTTGGCAATGTCGCTGCTCGTTGTTCCGGCCGCAAAAAGCATCGACATGTCAAGCGGAAGCTGGTCCACCACAACATCCGCAGCCTCGCCAGTCATCTCAGCAAATATGTTGTTTCCGCAAACACGCTTCTCCTCTTTTGTGGCCGACTCCCCAATGCTGCTCTCGCTCAGTTTGCGCTTCAATAATCCGAAGGTGGCACCAACAGGTGAAGCCGACGTCGACTGCTCAGCCAGAGCGCTCAATGCCGCATTCACCTCTGCTAGCGACACCAGTGGTGCGCCTGGAACAAACCCGGAGCCCAGGGACAGCATGTTATCGACAGATTCAATTGGCTCTGTTGAAGCTGAGGCCGGCCCGACGCTTAATCTCCGCCGGGCAGACTGGATCGCGGCGGTGTTTGTCGACGATGTACGGCGAATGGGCGAGCAGATCGACGACAGGGGCTTGAAAAACGAAGAGTTTGGCAGCTGCGAGGTGAATGCGCTCGGCAGCATCGCGGACTCTGACATGGAAGACTTTGGTGACGGCACCACCGAGTGGCCACTGGTGTTGCTAGTCGGGTGGTATGCATCCTCGTCGCTGTCTTCATCTTCATATTCGCCTTCGTCATTGTCTTCGTCCGCAACCTCATGATCGTGCTTGTCGACATCAACAGCGTTGGCCGTGGTCGCTGCTGACCCCGTAATATTATCGATTACCAACTGAAGCCCAGCCGTGGTCGAGTCGTTGCTTCCAATAGTCGCAGCATAATTACCCTGTATCTTCCACCCGTCCGACAAATCTGCAACAGACAGTGCAGCTGGAGCTGCTTCTACAACAGCGGCAACAAGCGCATCAGCCTCCGCCTCCGCCTCCGCTGCCGTAGCTGCAGCCAGCGCAATGCTCGGATGCCGCGCCTCGTTGAGGTCCTTGGGCAGCACATATGACATAACCGGTGGTTTGGTGCTGTCCAGGTACGATACAGCTGCCACAGCCGCCGCCGCCGCACGCCACTCCGAAGTCAAATAGGGCGTGTGCGTTCCTGTTGCCATGCGCGAAGTGCCCCTGGCAGTGGAGCTCGACTTGATGGACATAATTCCGTCAATCGGGTCGGCCTCACCGTTTGCGTTCATCGACGCCGTAATGGTTGTCATCGCCACCTGCTTTCCAAGCATGTCGTCGACCGAGTTGCCATTTGCAGCAGCGCCCGCGCCCGGGTACGCTGCAGCAGCAACCGCAGCAGCAGCAGCGGCGTCTTCCTTCGAGTACCCCTGCTGCTCCATGCTTAGGGCCACGCCCAATGCGAGCGACGCGCTGTCCAGATCAAGGCCTGACGGGTACATGGCGTCCTCCTGCGCGTCATCTCCATCATCACTGCCCATATCCAGGAACGCACTGCGGGTGTAAAACTCGTCGTAGGAGTCGCTTGAATATAGGTCGCTGTGGTTTTCGTCTTCGTCGCCTTTAAGCCGCAGCCGATTAAGCTTGGATTCGCTCAAGGCGGAGTCGCTGCTCGATCCCGGCTCAGCCTCCCAGCGCCTGCGAGCGTCCGTGCCCCAGCCCTCCATCAGGTCGTCGGACAGATCATCACTGCTGTCGTCAGTGCTGCGCGAGCAGTAAGTGAACGCAATCTCCATGTCCATGTCAATATCCGAAGCCACTTCGGATCCCGATCCGGCGTGCTCGAGCAGCGGGGACGACGAGCAATCATGTATGACATTGCGCACTGCCCGTAGCTGGTCCAAGTGCATACTCAGTAGGGCGTCCTCGCGGTCATCACCGGACTCCGCGTACTCTACCAGGGCACGTTCCTCTTCAGTCTGAGCCTCGCGGAAAGTCAGCTCCTGGTCAGACTCCGACTCCTCGTCGCTCGATGACAGGCTGCTGAGACTGCCAATATCCGAAAGCGAGTCCGAGTCTGATGCGCTAGAAATAGCCGTTGCAAAGTCGCGTAGGCGGCTTCTCTGCCGCCGCACGTTTGACCGCTTTCGCCGCTGCGAGTGGAGTCTCTCGGATCCCTCATCATTGTTACTCTCTGAGTCGCTCTCATCTCCACTATCAGGATCGAGGTCGCCCATGCGGTCGCGGCGAATACCAGCTAAGCGCTCCTCATCCAAGTCACTGAGGCTCGATGAGGAGAAATCGTTGTCCTGCATTTGTGCCAGATACGCCTCCTCGGCCTTTTCAATGTCCTCGTCGTCGTCGTCACCGTCGATTGCGTGCGAGTTGGTGTCGCTCCACACTGTTCGTATAGACGGTTCCTTGTCCTGGGTGCTCGGGAGGTCAAATTCGGTTTCGCTGGGGTAGTCAGCACTGGTGTCACTGGTCACGTCTGTGATGTTGACAAACTCGTCCTCGCCGCTCAGGGCCTCGCTGGGCTCACGAATCGGAGACACCCCGCGCTTATTGACCGGTTGCCGCCGGTCCCGCCCGCGGATAACTGTGGCGTCGACCTCGTACACCTGAGACACGACAAGGTCCTGTAGCTGCTGGGCAATTGGCTGGCTCTTTTTCTTCTTATTTTCCCAGCTGCTCGCCCCGGATACCGCGCTGTTGGCTGTGGCCGCCAGGGCAGCGGCTAATTTCGGTGGCCGCCCGCGCTTGGTGGGGTTGGCTGTAGCCTTTGTCTGCAGCGGGGGTGTTGTAATGTCAGCAAAAACAGGGGTGAAACTACCCGCTGCACTCTTCAATGGGCGGCCGGCCACTGATCTAGGCGCTTTTGTTCCCTTGGCCTTAGGTTTTGCTGAGGGAAACGCAGCAAACTCAAAATCCTCGTCATCGCTGCTGGTCAGGGAGACTGTGACGTCGGGGAATCCGGACAAACTGCCGGACTCAAAGAGCTCGTACTCAACACCCTCTTCCTCATCGCCGCTGCCAAGGAGATCTGATTGAAGCGCAGAGTTTGTGCCCATGCCGTTGACCAGTCGCGAAATGAGGCTTCTCTCAGAGCCCTTTCCCTTTTTGGCGCGCGGCTTTGCCCGGGCCTTGGTGGCAGCAACTGGGTTTGTTATCCGCGATTCCAACTTTCTCGATATCTTTTTGGGCGCTGATCCGCGCTTTTTAATTGTAACCACTGCTGCTGCTGTTGCTAAGTTGGCAGGCATGGAAACCTGGGAAAATAACGGCATTAGTGGGCCGCCATCGCCTTTATCGTTGAGATCGTCATTCTGGTATGTAAAGGTGCTGGCGGCACCAAAGTTGGACGAGCGGGAGTTTCCACATGTGCATTCGTCTTCACAAATGGGACAAATGTCATCGTCATCCATCATATCCCCAGAAGCTGCGCTCATGAATGCGGCCAGTGCTATTTTTTAAAGAAGAAAAAGAAGAAAAAAAAGAAAATAATGAAATGGAAAAAATGGAAAAACAGAACAAATTATTAATAACGATGGAAAGTTATGATAGAATAAGACCCAGACAAATACACAGAGGCATTGGTGACAAATAAAAATGGAAATTAAGCTAGAAGTCAGAAGCAGCCAGTAACCTGAGACAGAATGATGAAACCGGCCACAGAAAATGCATAAAATACACAAAGTTGAAAGTTAGGCCTTCACCCCCACTACCTCCTGCTCCTTTTTGCAAAATAAATCGAAAACTCGACCCCACTGCAGACACTGTCCGATGAGGTGGGGGGGGGATGTGGTACAATCAGCCAGGCGGCCAGCGCCATTTGTATTAAACGAGAGTATATATGTAGCGCCGAACTTTCAAGTTTGGCGTGGGGGGGGGGTGAGGGAAAAAAAATTATTTCATGAGGTAAAACAAATACCGACACACGTATGAAAGCGGGGGATGAAAAAAATTGTTGTAAAGGCGGAAGTAAATAAAAAACAACAACGGCAGCAATATTAACAAAGAGGACAAAACAAAAATCATTAGCAAATAACACCAACAAAACTTACCAGCTTGGTTAGCAGCAGGAAGTGGAAAGGTCGCTGTGACATTAGAACCATCATCAGCGCCGGCGGCAGCCTTTCCAGCCTCATCGGGCCCTGTCGGATCGACAATCGCTGATGACAGCAGCGGTTTTTGTGGCGAAACCGCTGCACGCAAATAAATAATGTCATTTTCGTCATCATCGTTGTTGGCGTCGAACGTGGATGTTGTGGTGCGCTTCTTCTTGCTCTTCTTCGGTGCTGTTTTCGGCACAATTTTGGTTCCCACGCCCAGAATGGTCCCCGGAGTGCGCTTTCTCCGTGGATGCTGCTGGAGGCATGATTCGCAGACATACAAGGGTGCCGTTTCGCGGATTGAATGCAGCGGCACGCCCACGCACGAGCCATGGAATAACTCTAAATTTAAAAATAATAAGTACAATTTTTTTTAGCCAGTGCGATTCAGATCAGAAATATAAACCGTATACGTTATCCAGACCAAGGCATGGCTGAGAAAAAGAGAAAAATTTAGGCCAGGCCACAGGATTAAAAACAATATAAAAAAATCATATCAATTGTTGTTACCTTTGCAATCGGCGCACTCAAGCATGCGTTCGCCGGATATGACGCCCCTGCGGCAGACGCAGTACACCGGGCGCGGGCCATCAATACCGCCGCGAGGAAAATCAAACTCGTCCTCGTTATCGTCAATAACCACATCCTCAATGGACAGCGGCATCTCGTGCTGTCCGGGACCTCGCCGACCGCCCTTACTGCCGCGCGGCTTTACTGCAAACGCGCCCGATTCAGCCATGCCACCGTCAATATTGTAGTCGCTAAGCTCCTCGCTATCAGAATGGCCGCCGCTGCCGCCATAGGCTGCCAATGCAGTGAGGCACTTTCCGCCTCCAGTGCCCGGGTGCCGCCGCCGCTGCTGCTGCTGGTGTAATGGCTGTGTGGGTTTCCTAATGGCTGTGGGGCTGGTTGATGTGGTCCTTTTGGTCTGGCTGTGTGCTGCTATTGTTGGTGCTGAAGGGTGCGGAAACTTTGTCTTTGACATTTAAAATGTGCGGAAAGGACTTGAATTTAAGTAAATAAGCAAAATAAAATAAAAAGCTGTTGTAGAAAAAAGTTGTTTATGTAGCTGGTGTATAGATAACTAGTCAGTGCGTGTTAAGCAAAAAGTGAGTTAAAGAAAAAAAGAAAGAGGGTTGTGTTGTATATATTTTGTTATTAAAAATTTTTGTTAAAAGTGAAGAAAGAGGGGGAAATAATACATTTTCAGCTTTGTTCGTTTTGCCTGACGTTGCAAAAAAAAATTAATGTAAATTTTTTTTTAGTTTTTTTTTTCTTCCTGGTTCAACGCCAGCCAACAGAAAATAAGAATGGGGCAAAAAAAGTATCTATTTTGTAGATTTACTCATTTTTTTTATACCTCTGCAGGCATTACAACCAAAAAGATCACTGTAAAAAAAATCCGCTAATCTTTTTTTTCAATACTGCGGCGCGATACACCCAAAAAAAAAGGTAAACCTCATCCCATTGATAAAAAATAAAATAAAAGATGAGACCGGTTTACTCCACATGTGCTGTTTTCGTTGATTTGGTCCGGGCGCAGGCTTCTGCAGACGGCGGAAACAGGACGAACATCAAGTTGGTCCAAGCGCCGCGATGGTACCGGTTATTGATCTCAGCCAGATCCTTAACCATCTGGCGTGGTCTTGGATCCTTCAGCTGCTCCTCTACCTCAATAACCTCC
The DNA here is from genome assembly GCF_025024165.1 of Kickxella alabastrina. Classification (NCBI taxonomy): domain Eukaryota; kingdom Fungi; phylum Kickxellomycota; class Kickxellomycetes; order Kickxellales; family Kickxellaceae; genus Kickxella; species Kickxella alabastrina. The sequence goes on from NW_026251572.1 coordinate 18,042, forward strand.
ACAGCCTCGCTGCCACTCTCACTCTCCACCACAAACACGACACCGTCCTTGACTGCATCCGCGACATTCAGCCACTTATGCTCCTCATTACTCGTGTACCCTAGGGACACAATACGCACTTGATACGCAGTGAACAACACAATCGCCGGGGTCAATATGACCAGGAGCACGAGCAATACCGCGAGCATAACGTTCTGGTCAAGCAAATAAAGAATGGACGTGCGAAAGCTGATCGGCACAATCAGCCCGGTCTCCTCACTGCGGACCATAGCACCTACCAGGCCGCGCGTATGGCGTAGCTCCAGGATAACCGTGGCAAAAATGTACGAGCCGTAGATACAGACGAGGGAAAAAGAGGTGAGGAAACCGAGGAACCAGCGTGCATTGTTGAGCCCGATGCAGTTGTTGAGCCACATGCAGTGATGATCCATCATTTGAATGCACTGGTTGCAGCTCGCACAGTGTTTGGAGCGCGCCGGTTTGGCCAGGAGGCAGGTGCGGCAGGTTGGTGTATCCGGGTATAGGAGCCCGTCGGGCTGGAATACCTGACATGCCTGTGCCACGTTGCCTGCGTGGACTACACCCGGGTCAGCGACACATGCTGCCGCGTATGTGCCCATGTTGACCGCCAATGTTGCGATAATCGGAATCCTACCCGGAAAATACAGTAGAAAATAAAAGTTTGAGCACTAACAGCCAACGTTTTTTTTTTTTTTGATCATGTTCACGACAAGGTATCCCCAAATTTTGTTTCACATTACTTCGCGTAGACTACTTACCAGTGCCAGGCGCCCATGTACCGGTTAGGAACCATTGGTGCCGCCTGTGTCATAAACACGGCCAATCCCAGGAAATACAGCACAACAGCGATGATCTGGAACACCGGGTTTCTGCGCCCAAACAGCGCCAACCACACACGCTCGGCCCTATCAACCACAGCGTCACTGATCCCTGCACGCACCCACCGATCAATCGACCCAGGAAGCGTCTCCATGCAGTAAACGTGCGCGCGCTCAACAATCGTATCTCGGAACATGCGGTTGCGCCCCAGTATCAGTACAAATATCCACGCGGTGAATATCAGCAAACTGCCAACCCATGTTGTTGTAAATAAACTCAAACCCTACAACTTATTCAATATGGTATAAAAAAAAAGTAACACCCAAGTTCATTTATTTTACTATCAAGTATTAATTGACCGTAATATTATTTCTCTTCCTAAACGTCACAGATAAGAAAAAAAAGTCGAAATAGACGCGCTTCTTGTTAAATTTTTACTGCACTCCCCTCCCTTGTAAGCTACACGCGAGTGCATGTGTGCTTTTTTTTGCTGCCCATATACAATCACCATCTAACATTTGCACTTACTGCCATTTTGTAGAGGCTAAACAGCGATCAGGTAGTAGAAAAATAAAAAGATATAATAAAAAGATATAATAAAAAATAAAAGTTGAAAAGGTCAATGTCATCTGTTCATCAATTTATTTTTACTTTTACTTTTTGACTACATATATCATGCGGATTCTGCAAAGACCGCCAGTGTTTTTTTTTATCCGCAGAAAAGAATGGGTTTATTATTTTTATAAACTTTTTTTACTTTATCTGTTCTAGCCGCCATCTAGGCCATTCCAATATCGAATTAAATATATTAATAATTAAATACACTTTCCTTTTTCGACATATAAATAAATATATAAATATATGCAAGCCAATGGAATGGGAATAATAATAAAAAATGTTTTTAAGTGTCGATTTGATATTGAAGTAGGAATTGAGAAAAAAATATTTAAGAGGAAAAAATAACGAATGAAGTGAAAAGCACTGGTTTGAATTGATGCACAAGACTAAGTAGAAGCACGCTTTTTTGTTGCTCATTTAAAAAAAAGAGCTAGCTCCTGGCAAAGAGAAAAGTGAGGAAGAACAGGGAGAGCAGAAAAAGAGAAAGAAGGAGGAAGGAAGCGCAGGTAAAGGAAATAGCAAGGGGGCAGAAAAAATTCCACATTTCTTTTTCAACACTTGCCGCTAAAAGCAAAAATAAAAGCCGTACCTAAAATAAAAAATAAAAAATAAAAGCAGGCACAGCATAAGTATAGCACACGGCAAGGCACAAGGGTATGAAAGAAAAGTGGCCAGCCCCCTTTTTTTTGTTGCACGAGAAAGTGCAGCTTCATATACACGCCCATACCCTGCACCCTCTCACGCCTCCACCACCATCACCACCACCACTCATACGCTCCGTTTGCCCTGCCAACCTAGGCCTTGACGGCCTTCTTAGCGGGGGCAGCAGCCTTCTTGGGAGCAGCGGTCTTCTCCTTGGGGACGGCGGCCTTCTTAGCGGGGGCAGCGGCGGCCTTCTCCTTGGGAGCAGCAACCTTCTTGGCGGGGGCAGCGGCCTTCTCGGCGGTCTTCTTAGCAGGGGCAGCGGCCGCCTTCTTGGCGGGGGCCTTCTCCTTGGAGGCAGCAGCCTTCTTAGCGGGGGCGGCAGCGGCCTTCTTGGCAGGGACAGCGGTGGCCTTCTTGGTGGCAACGGCCTTCTTGGGAGCAGCGGCCTTCTTGGCGGGGGCGGCAGCGGCCTTCTTGGGAGCAGCGGCCTTCTTGGCTGGGGCAGCCTTCTTAGCCTCGTCAGCCTTCTTAGCCTCAGGCTTGGCAGCCTTGGACACTCTTCTCTTCTTGGGGGCAGGGCGGGTCAAGACATCGGGGATGTACTCCTCCTTAGGGGCAGAGCGCTTGCGTATCGATTTCCGGACCTCGACATTCTCAGAGTCCTCCGTGGTCTCCTTGGTCTTGGTGGCCTTCTTGGGAGCGGCGGCCTTCTTGGGCGCGGTGGGGGTAACAACGAGGGCAACGACGGCCTCGGTGGCGGTGGTATCGATATTGGCGATTTCAGTGGACATTGTGGATGTGTGTGGGGGGTTTTGGCTGTAATCAGTCTACGATGCAAGAAAAAAGAAGAGTTTGAAGAAAAATGTTCCAAAGATAAACACGATAATTAGATGGGTGTTGCGCGAACAGGACAAAGCAAAAACAAACAAATTGCCAATGTCGGATGGAGGAGGGAGGAGGATAAAGAAAAGGCAAGAGCCACAATAAAAAAAGCAATCTTGGATAGAGCGGCAACAACAGAAAAAAAATCGCGATGAAAAAAATTTTATAATGTGAGAGAGCCTGAACACTTGGGACATGGGTGAGACGCGCGCGCGCCACGCACTCAAAAATACAAAATACAAAGTACAAAATGCTGTGAGTGCATATGTACTAGTTTTTTTCTCGCGTGTCTTTCTACGCGTCACCAGCGAAAGAAAAGTAGACAGAAGTGGTGAAGTGGTTTGCAGCAAAGAGTGAGAAAAGCCCGGTTAGACTGTGCAGGCTGTGCAGGACTTGTGCAAACGTGCCTCAGCAACAAACAAGTTGCGGCATATCGGGCCTTACGGCGCTTGCGCAGGGGGGGGGCAGGGGCCCCGATTTGCGCGTATATTATTGCGACAAGCTCTGACGCAGTATCCTGTCCTCCCGCCCCTGCAACTCACTCCGTGATTGTCGGCCCTGCAACTGTAGGCTGAGATAGATGCGCAAAAAAGCCGCTAAGTCCAACACCAGAATCAAGGGACTAGTACCAAGAAAGCGCTTCTGTGGCTGCTGGGCTGGGCCAAAATAGACGCCCCGCCTGTGCTCGATCACGGCCCCAGCACCTTCTCATCCTAGCAAAAAGCACAAGGAACTTGTGAGGGAGCTGCGAGTGTCCTTACACGTCCAGACTCGAGCAACAATCGACATCAAAAAGGCATGAGACATAGAGCCGCAACTCACACCTCCAGTAACACAAGGGTTATCCAGCATAAATAACTCCGGGCGGCAGAAATAATGAGAAATAATGCAAGCCGGGTTATGATTGCATGGAGGGCAAGAGTTGAGACGCGGTGGCAATATCCACACGTGAAATACAAAAAATATAACGCATGGAAATAGGAAAAGTGGGGAGTGGTCGAGTGAGGGCGAGAAACACAGCCTGCCAGAGAGGGCATAAAAAATGAAAATGAAAATGAAAATGAAAAATAGAAAATAGGGAATAAAATAGTTGATGAGCTGGCACTTACAAATTATAAAACCGATGTTTAGAGATAATCACAAAAAGTACAAAAGTGAAAAGTTAAATAAAAAAAGGAGTTGAAGAAGGAAAAGAGAAAGTTTCAAAAAAACAGACGACAGGAGGAGCTTCGGGCTGTTAAATACTCGGAGAATGGGAAGAGGAAAAAAAAGAGGAGGGGGGACAAGACGATGGAGGAGGAAAAAAAATTCAAATAAAAAAAGCCAGAATTCAGGGAGGGCAAAGTGGATGCCAGCAACAATTGCGTTTTTTCTTTCTCGCTTTTTTTCTTCAGTCTGCGCAGGGTTGGACGCGGGGAGGAAAAAACAACAAAAAAACTGCCTGCTCTTCTTTTTTTTCAATTTCCCGCATTATTTTTATTTCCAAGCGGGTTTTTCTTTTCTGTGCTGAGCGCGCCAAAGAAAAAAACCGCCTGCAAATGAAATACCAAAAATAAATCGAGCCATGGTTTATTTTGTGCAATTACGAGGCTGTTTTCTGACGCGTCAGGCGTTGGATAGTGAGGGCTGACGGTTCCAGTCCTGGCTCTGGCTCTGGCTCGGGCTCTGGCTCGGGCTCTGGCTCGGGTTCGGGCGTTGAAGAACAGCGAATGTGCTCTGGATACAGCACAGCCTTATTCTCCATTTCTACTTTTCTCTCTTCCACTTTACACGCTCACTTCCAAATTATCAGTGACAGCTGAGCAATGCATTTTTTTTGCACCATCATACACGCGTCTTTTTTTCCATTTTTTCATCCTGCGTGACCAAAAATAAAAATATAAAATCGAGTTGCATTTTCCCTTTTCTATTCGATTTTTTCTTTCATTTTTTTGCTGCCTTTGCCTATTTTCTCTTCTCTCACGCGATTCTATTAGCAACCAAGTGAAAAAAATGAAAATGGCCGGTGGCTGACCAATGACCAATCGATATTGTGTCGCGAACAGAGCAACACCTGGGTTTTGGAAGAGAAAAAAAATGAAAATTGGATTTTTAAAAAAAAAAAAAAAAAAAAGTTTCGAGTGTCCTCTCCCCCGCTTCTGCTATTATTTGATTTTTTTGGAAAAAGAAAAAATTCGAGGAAAGCGATTTCGCTGTTTCGATTTTTTTCCTTTTCGTT
>NW_026251573.1:0-23209 GCF_025024165.1 Kickxella alabastrina
CCTAAGCAAAACACTGAAGGTGAGAGATGGGAGATGAGAGATGCGTCAATAAGCAAGTGCTAACCACATCCACAACTATCAGCTGTAGCCAGCTGCTAATGTTAACTGGGTTTCTTGTTTTATTTTGTGGCTTAAATGATATATCTTCTATAATGTACTGCCTTCAATTAAACAAATGTCTACAATCACTGTTAATCAATTGTTAGGTCAAAGGCAGGAAACACACCTCATCCGATATAATGTATTGGTTATTGTTAAAAATATATAGTGTACAAGCCACCGCTGCCATAGTGGTTAGAAAAAAATAGCCTTAAGATGAAATAATAGACCACAATAATCAGTATTGTTAAAAATGTACTTTCATTTCGTTTAACAATAACAAGCGGCCAAGTGCTTCAAAGCGCGAGTATATTTGCTGAGCAGGTGTTATTATTGCTAGAATTGTAGTAACAATGAAATTTCTATTAGATATATATTATAGGGTAGCTGAAGAATCTCACCCTAAATAATCGACATCCGTAAACAATAAAGCACAACCTCATTTGTAAACAGTCGTGGTTGTCTTGAGATAATGTCCTGATTGATGTCACATTCGCCCCTATTTAAGATCAGACTCAGGCATGTTTGATTTTGGTTTTGATGAAAATTGAATATTATTGTGGAACGAATTAAGTGGAAAACTAAGAAAACACCAAACAAGCACCCAAACAACTCCCCTTGAACACCCATTGTGGGGACCAATTATGGACCTATACACCTGAACAAGTTATTAGAAGCTTTTTCCAGACCACATCGGCAGTGGAGACCACTTTCGCTGACCCCAATGAAACACCTATAGATGAGTTTGGGTATGGGGAGAATAAGAGACGGCTGGCATGGAAAGAAGACATAGTTATGGACATAGACAGAGACAGACACGAACCAGATACTCCCACCAAGAAATCGCACTTCACCAACAGCCAGTACATGGCAGAGCCATTGAATTCTAAGAGTAGCAAGTTCTTGCGACTTGTGCAGGCAATCAAACTATGATCGAAAAAAACTGACAGCAGATCATACCAGATCCACCAGGAGTGTGTTGGAATTCCGTTCTAGTGGAACTCCGTTCTTGCATACTGTAAGATGATTGCAAGACCAGAAGTTTCTAAAGTATCCTTCTCTTTTATTTACCTTTCTTATCTTCACTCGCTGTCTCCTATATAAGAGACAGCTTTCCTCAGTCTCTTCACATTCTTTCTTTAGCTTAGAACTTTATATTTTCCTTTCTTTAAATATAACTTGCAAAGCTTCTCTTTGCTCAGCTTTGCTTGTTTTTTACAGTGTCACATCATCAACAGATGATCACTCTCCCTTCCCCAGGAGGAAGCCTGCATCAACTAGAGAATCCATTTCCGAGTTGACACACTCATTCAAGAGGCTGTGTGTTATGTTAAAAAAATATATTGAACAAAATGAACTAAAAGAAAGCTAAGGGATGAACAGCCTCCATTGTTCATATTCATTAGCATTTATATGTGCGTATGAATTCCCGCATATACAAGTGGGGAATTAACTAGTGATTGATTCATTAATTAATCACCAGAGACAAGCCGCAATTTCTTGTATCACATTGTAGGGTCTATATTAGGCTGCAGAAAGAAGCTCATGGGCAGCCAGTAGGCAGTCAATGACCACCTCCCACTACACCAAATATCTTATCAAATAGTACAATCGACTCTCAGCATAGGGGACAGCAATGCCCAAACATTGCCCTCCCCTCATATGGAAACTTATACCCCAGACATGGCAGTCATCAGGCAACTGCACCAGGAATATGATGTCATGGTCTCAGTCGACCTTGACATGGTGTCCTCCAATATGACACTGTCCCTAACTTGGTATATACGACAAGGATCTATTATGGAAGACCTATACTGGACGATCGGATTCATGAACATTCACTCTATTTCCCTACCTGAGGCACAAGAGGGGGTGTGCAAAATTTTTGAGGCATACCAGGTCGACATTTTGGGAATTGCTGAAACTTGGCTGACCCTGACAAAGGTCACCCACACGGAGAAGGTATGGAAGATACAGAAGGATGTAATGGTGATTACCTTGTGCAGTGTAGATATTGGCTGAGTGAGCCAACAGTGCTCAGTATCTTTGTAAATACTTACAAAAGCATGATATAACAACAATTATTATTGTGATTCCTTCTTTTTCATTGTCTTTGATTTTAATAATCAGTTGATAATGTATTTTGAACCCAATTTTCTACCAGCTTGAAGTAGTCTACCTAAGCAAAAAATGTTGTGGCATTGTTGCTCTCTCCCAAGTCTATTTCCATTACTGCCTCACCCAACGTGTCTATGAAACCAAGAATGGTTGCAAGATCGACCTAGGCACAAGAATGTGTCTACAGCTGATGTACTGTTGACAGAGGGTCTACACCATTGTCTACTACCAGGCTCTGAGCTGCAACAACCTGGACCTGAATCAGTAGACAAAGAAATAGACATCAAATTGGATTGAGAAGACTAAGGCTGGACAAGCCATCTACATAGTCATAGGGGACCTCAACTGTGACCTATGCATGTGAGAAACGAGCAAAGCTGAGCAAAGAGAAGCTTTGCAAGTTATATTTAAAAGAAAGAAAAAGATAAAGTTCTAAGCTGAAGAAAGAAAGTGAAGAGACTGAGGAAAGCTGTCTCTTATATAGGAGACAGCGAGTGAAGATAAGAAAGGTAAACAAAAGAGAAGGATACTTTAGAAACTTCTGGTCTTGCAATCATCTTACAGTATGCAAGACGGAATTCCAACAGAAGCTACAATTTGCATAGAATGGGCTGTGCTGTGTCAAGCTGTTGCTGTGACTATTATAGACAAACTCTGCATGCACTATGTGTTGGTTCCAGTCGTTTTGGTAATTGTTGCATGTCACACGCAGCATTGACTCCAGTACCTGGTTCACACGCTCAGTCTGTCCGTCAGTTTGTGCATGACTGGCAGTGGACATGTTGAGTTGTGTTCCAGTTTGCTTCCACAGTGCCATCCAGAATGCAGAGCAGAATTTTGGATCATGGTCTGATATTATGGACTCAGGAAGGCCATGTTGGTGATAGATGGTCTTGAAGTACAGGTCGGCGGTTGTCTGGGTGGTTGCGGCATTGTGTGTTGGTACAAAGTGCACCATCTTGGACAGGCGGTCGACGACGACCATGATTGCATCATATCCGTCCTTTGTCTTAGGTAAGCTGACAATGAAGTCCATGCTGACGCTTGCCCAATTGCATCGTGGGATCTGTAGTGGCTGTAGCAGTCCATCACTTGGCCTGTTGCTGCCTTTGACTCTTTGGCACAGGTCACACGTTGTGATATAATTCTCGCAATCCACATACATGCCTGGCCAATAGAATAGTTCACTCAGCTTGTCATATGTTGCTTTTATACCCGGGTGTATTGCAGCATCATGGAACTTGGCCAGCAGTAGTGATCTGTCTTGCTTTGCTCCAACACATCAGCATCCTTTCTTGAACAGGACACCACCCTGTGCATGGAATTTGTTTGTAATGTCATGCTCAGCTCTGGATGTTGGTTCTTCACTACTACTAATCCTCTCCATAATTTTCTCCAGCTTGCTGTCACCCTTGTAGGAGTTCTCGGGGTTTGCGCTCATCTTCAGCATTAGCACTTTGACAGCAGCCATGCAGACTGCTATCCTCCCCCCTTTTCCTGAAGAGCTGAATCCATTGACTCCACCGGCTGTCTCCTCAAGGGACTCGACCTCAGTGATGTGTGGGTGTGCAATCTTGGTTGGAATCAGCTGTGCTATGCAGTCGTGTGCAGCAAATGGAATCTCTATATCTCCTGTGTTAAACAGAAGTACTGAAATTTCACCATGGTAGCCCCCATCAACTATGCCTCCAAGTACCACAACACCTTTAGCAGCCAGGCTACCATGCAGGGCAATGTGCAGGTATGTGCCTATTGGCGCCTTAGTGGCAATGCCTAATGGGACAAGGCATTGGGCCTTGGGATCAAGCACAAAATTGGTTGTACAATATACATCGAATCTGGTATCATCTGGATGTGCCTTGCAAGGCATTGTTGCATCGTCGTGTAGCAGCTGAACCTCCATGCTGTCGGCTGTTGTGTGTGGCACAAATAATGTGCATAGTTTCCATTTATCTAATTGGTCTATCAGGTCATTGTTGTGTGCATTGTCCTTTGGCTGAGCAGTCTCCATGGCTGCACTCATCGTTTCTGCAGCCGCTATCTCCTGTGTTTGCTTTGCTTCTGTTTTGGCTTTATAATGACATCCACGTTGATAGTTCTTGTAGTGCAGTGACTTGCGCACATATTCAGCATGGTTTAGTTCTCTGCACTCATTGGCAGTCAAATATGTTCTGTCGACCACAGCTGGCATTGGCGGAAAATTCATTGTCTGTGCAGCTGGAGTGGTTGTCGTGATATTGGGCCTGGGTGTGAGCATAGGTATAGGTATGGATGTGTGTGTGGCATCGTCGTTTTTATTTGTGTTGCTCAGTGGGGTATCATTTAGCAGTATAGCTGGTGCAGTCAGCCCTGTCGGTGGCATCAGTGCCATGTGAGGCACCTTGCCTGACTGTGACGTTGCATATACTATGTTGTCAGGTTGTGATTTGAGTGAGTGTGACAAGCTGTCAGCAACTGCATTTTGAGCACCCTTGTGGTAAATGATTTTCATGTCGAATTCCTGCCAGATATCCAGCCAGTGGGCCTGGTGTGGGGATATGTTGTTTTGCGTCTTAAGGAACTTGATTGATTTGTGGTCTGTAATCACTTCAAACTTGATGCCATGTAGATAATGCCGCCAGAGGACCAGTGCACAAATGATTGCAAGAAGTTCTTGCTCGTGGACTGCATAATTGCACTGTGCTGGTCCCAGCTTTGCCGAGTAGAATGCCACTGGGCACCACACCTTGTCATGTCGTTGGTGTAGGACACCCCCAATTGCAGAGCCAGATGCATCTGTCTCAACTCTTGTTTCACAAGTTGGATCATACTGATGGAGTATTGGTGATGTGGATAGTTACTGCTTCAGCTCGGTGAAAGCCCTGTCTGTCTGGTTGTTCCATGAAAAGTCAGTATTACATAGCAAATCAGTTAGCAGCAGTGCTATTCTAGCATAGTTTTTAATAAACTGGCAGTATTAGCCACTTAATTCAAAGAATGCACAGATGTCTGTAATTGTCTCTGGCATGTGCCACTCTTTAATGGCATCTACTTTGCATGGGTCGGTCACAATACCCTTGCCTGAAATGACAAACCCAAGGAAGTCGACTGTGTCTTAGAAGAATGCACATTTCTCGGGTTTTGTACACAGGTTGTGCTCCTTGAGGCAGGCAAGCACATTCTCAAGGTCTTTTGCATGGTCGGCATCATTTTTTGAAAAGACTAAGATGTGGTCTAGGTAAATGATGCACGTTTTGCCAAGTAGGTTGCACAACATGTGGTTCATGACATGTTGTAAGACGGCAGGGGCATTTGTCAGTCCAAAAGGTACAACTGTGAATTCAAATGGCCCTTGTTTTGTGCAGAAGGCAGTTTTGGCAATGTCTGCATTGCAAATTTGCACCTGGTGGTAAGCCTGTACTGAATCGATTTTCGAGAAAACTTTTGCACCACGGGTGTCGTCAAGCAAGTCGTCTATACGCGACATTGGGAATGCATCTTTTATTGTCACTGCATTCAGGCCATGGTAGTCAACACACAGGCGCATTGATCCATCCTTTTCTTGACAAAGAGGACTGGTGCACCCCATGGAGAAGATGACAGGCGGGTATATCCCTTTGCAAGTCAGTCACTTGTCGGTCTAGTTCATCCATCTCTGCATGTGACAGGCGGTATGATGCCTTGGCCACAGGTGCTGTGCCATCATGTACATGGATTTCCATCTCAGGGCCGCCTGGTGGTGGTCGTTTGGAGGGCGGCTGATCAAGGACTTGGGTGTATCTGGCATGTAGCTCCTGTAGCGCACTGTCTTGTGTCGTCGTGGTTGCTGCCACATGGATTGCTGGATTGGTATCGTTGTCAGGGAATGTAATTCGTAGCCATCCCCATTCCTCAATTTGGTCGTTTGCACGTGCAGTTTTCAGTGCACTGATTGACATAGGCTTCAGCTGGTCCTCGTCGGTCCGAGGCTCTGCATTACCCCGGATGGACCAGCTTTTCCCGCCATAGTCAAAGGTCACCTTGTCAAGGTGGCTGTGGATCATGGCCTTGTGTTTCTTTAGCCAATTATTTCCTAATATTATATCTTCAGAAACTGGAAGAACAAGGCAATGTACTGTAATCATTAGGTTGCTCAGGAGGCACAGCATTACTGTGCACGACTTGGTGCAGCCCTTGTAATGTGCGCCATTGGCCAGTTGTATTGGTTGGCTGTGTTGTAGTCGTTCGGATTTCAGTTTAAGTCAGTTGCAGGTCTGTTCGTTGATGATGGTAATTTGTGATCCATTGTCGATGAGCACACGGATGGCTTTGGTGTCTATAGTTGCATTTAAAAGTAGTTGGGGCTCAGGTGAGGTTTGTCTGTTAATAGCAGTTTTATTTAGGGGGTAAATGGCAATTTCAGAGATGATAAGGGCAGAGGACACGTCCACTCATGCCCTTCTCACTTTTGGGTGTGCTTTCTTAGGGCAGCAATGCCACTTGTTTTCATCACTGCCACACCCAAGGCACACATCGTCAGCAGCCCACTTCTCAAACATCTCCTTGGTGCAGCCCGACTGCTTGGAGACACTTGCAAATGGCAGCAGGCCACTGCGTCTCCTTTCTGTCTGCACTGCATTCACTATTATTGCATCCACATTCATAGCTGTATTATCATGACGGCCATGAATGTGCAGGAAGGCTCTGGCACAGGAAGTCAGTGCATCAATCTCGTATACTGTCAGGCTTGTTGATTCGCTCAGAATCTGTTGGTTGAGCATTGGCAGTAGCTTTATGAGAAAGGTTGTGGTAACATGCCTGTCTGAGAGTTTGAATTCCAGAATTTCCGCGAGGTACTTGAATTGCACCACAAACTCCTCTAAGGTCTCTAATGTCCCAGGCTGTTGTAGGTGGTAGTATTTGTGCAGTGTGTCATAGTATGACACTGCACGTGAGTATGTGGTTGTCAGGAACTCCTTGAACATTCCCCAGTCACAGTGGTCCTTGTTGTATTCTGTACAGTGTCTGCAATACTCGTTTTTCTTGTCTGTTGGGATCTGGTGTGAGGCTATGAATACCCACTTGCTCTCATCTAGCCTTGCATGGATAAAGTGTTCCTCAGTATCTCTCACCCAGGGTCTAACAGCAATTGCCACCTTCTCTGCATTGTTCTCGTCTGGTGCCAGTGTCAGGCTGAGTCTCATTGCCGATTCATATGGTGACATTCCAGTCATGGTTACTGTTTTTTATATATATTTTAACCAGTTTGTCTGTCGGTCAGTCGGTCATTGATGAGGAGGCACAGATTGTCGAATTTGAGGTGCTACCAAATATAATGAGGAATTGTGCTGATTATAATAAATATAAATCTAAATGAGACTACGAGAAGAGCTAAAGAGCTCACTATCCAGAATTCGCTGTACGTGTAAAATATCATAAACATATTTCATACGTCTGTGTTGTCACGTGACTCAGCCCCCATTTCTGATGTTACACCAGCAAAATGGTGTAGCTGAACGATACAATCGCACCCTGGTAGAGATGGCCAATGCCATGGTGCTGCAGTCTGGCGTCCCTCTTTGTCTATGGGCTTTTGCCATTGTGCATGCTAACTGGGTGCTCAACTGTCTGCCCAAGCATGCTCTTGGCATGAGCACACCTTTTGAGAAGCTGGACAGTGCCAGCAACATTGCCAACATCCATCCATTTGGCTGTCTGGTCTGGAGTGAGTACCCTTCTGAGCTGCGTTCTAAGTTTGGCGAGCATGCCCAGAAGTGTGTGTACCTGGGAACCAAGGATGGCAAGGCACTGCTGTATCGCATAGACACTGGCCATGTTCTACACACCTCAAGAGCCAAGTTTGTGGATGCAGAATTTCCATTCTACAATGAAAGTGCACCCTCTGTACCATTCTACTTCCATGAGTCAGACATGTCTGACATCCCCACACAGCATGGCCCCATACACATAGCAGACCTGTTTGATGAGGATGACGACCTGCATCTAGCACAGCTGCAAGAGGAGGACAAGTGGAGGCATGTTCAGGAGAGGCGCCAGAGAAACCGCAGAATAATCCAGTCTATCCTACATGGCAGCAACAACAGCAACAGTGAGTCTGAGTTTACTGATGCCTCATTTGTCACTGCCCATGAGGAGCACAGTCCTAGCTCGACACCCCAGCACACTCCAGTTCGCCATTCTTCAGCCACAGCCACAAGTACCAGCAACAGGAACAGCAACAGCAGAAACAGTACATCAACCACTGAGCCACTAGGCAGAGAGCCCTTTTCTGGGCATCCATCATCTCTGTCAAGCCGCAGTGCTCAAGATACTACCAGCACCAGTGTCAACATCCACAGACACCAGCCAACCAACCCATCTCCCTTGAGGCTATCGTCTACTGCTGCCAGAGCTACTGACCCAGTAACACCCATGCTCAGCCGTCGCTCAGCAGCCTCAGCAGCCTCAGCACGAATCACTGACATTGCTGCTCATGAGCAAGGCACTCTCACCACCAGAAACAGCCAGCCTACAACATACTGGTGGCGAGTGGATGACAGAGTGCAGGCCGACAGCACCAGCATGCCCAACCATGATGTCGACTATGACTATAACAGCAACAGCTATGATGACGACCAAGATGCTCTGGTACAGAGCAATGGTGCCCTGTTCTGTGGTGTGGCTGTATCAGGCCCCACATCCTACATCCAGGCCATGCGCTCAGAGGAGGCACCCTTGTGGAAGGCTGCAATCAAAAGCGAGTTGGCATCTATTGCTGAGAATGAGGTGTTTGAGCTTGTCCCACGCTCATCCCCAATCCACCCTCTGAGCACACGCTGGGTATTTGTTGTCAAGCAAGGCTCAGATGACAAGCCACCATTGTACAAGGGCCGCCTGGTAGTCAGAGGCTTTGAGCAGCGCCCTGGGATTGATTACAATGATGTATTTGCACCTGTGGTGACCTACAAGTCTATTCATATAGTCATAGCACTTGCAGCCTATCATGGCTGGCTGCTGCACTCCATGGACGTCAAGACTGCCTTCCTGCATGGTGACCTGGAAGAAGACATATATGTTGAGATTCCTGATGGCATGACTGGTGACTGGACCAAGAGTGTTCTCAAGCTACGCCGCTCCCTATATGGTTTGAAGCAGGCACCACGCACTTGGAATCGTCGCCTGAATACTTTCCTTTGTGGCAGCCTTGGATTCCAGTGCAGCAATGCCGACCCAGGTGTCTACTGGCTTAAGAGTGGCTCTGCAACATGCATTTTGACGACCTATGTTGACGACTTGCTGCTGGCTGCATCTGATGACAACATCCTGGCCAAGGTCAAAACTGCCCTGTCTGCTGAGTTCTCAATGAAGGATCTGAGTCTATGCAGCACAATCCTGAGCATCAATGTGCATCACATGTCTGATGGCATCAAGATCAACCAGATTACTGCTATCCAGAACCTGGTCAGCAAGTATGGCCTTGAGGAAGCCAATGATGTTGATCTGCCCATTGCTGCTTCTGCCAAGCTTGGAGAGACTGCCCCATACCTTGCCAAGTGCAATGCCACTGAATACTGCTCAATTGTTGGCTCCCTGCAGTACCTGGCCATGGTCACTCGGCCTGACATTGCTCTGGTCACCTCTGTGCTTGCGTCATTCAACCAAGAGCCACTGATGAAACACATGGGTGCTGCCAAGCGAGCACTCAAGTATCTGAAGACCACCTGCAACATGGCCATTCACTATTGTCAGTCTGAACACCTCAACCTGGTTGGGTACAGTGATGCCTCATTTGGACTGCATACTGTGGAAGCCATGGTAATTGGCTATGTATTCACTCTGGCAGGAGGAGCAGTTGCTTGGAAGTCAAAGAAACGTGCTCTTGGCTTGCCACCTCAATCCACAGTTGAAGCTGAGACCATTGCCCTGACCTCTGCTGTCCGTGAGCTCATGTGGCTACAAGACCTGCTGTGTGACATCCATGTACATGTTGACCCTGCCACTATCTTCTGTGACAATGAGGGCACTATCAACAATACACGCACTGGTGCTGTGACTGATGCCAACAAGCACTACAAGTCTACTCTGCAACTTCCTCATGCTGCACTATCTCAGCAAGTATATCATCTCAAGTATGTTTCGACTGTTGACCAAGCTGCTGACTATCTGACCAAGCAATTGCCCCTAGATGCCTTTGTCAGACATCGCTCATCCTCTGGTATGATGTGAGCACCTTGTCAGGGGGAGTGTTGGAATTCCGTTCTTGGTGGAACTCCGTCTTGCATACTGTAAGATGATTGCAAGACCAGAAGTTTCTAAAGTATCCTTCTCTTTTATTTACCTTTCTTATCTTCACTCGCTGTCTCCTATATAAGAGTCAGCTTTCCTCAGTCTCTCCACTTTCTTTCTTTAGCTTAGAACTTTATCTTTTTCTTTCTTTTAAATATAACTTGCAAAGCTGAGCAAAGAGAAGCTTTGCTCGTTTCTCACAATCAGCTGTTTTGGGAACCTGGGTCAGTGCATCTGTGACACCAGAAAGGGGGCTGGGTCATGGGACAGCATAGACCCATGAAATATGTTTATGATATTTCATGTGTGCAGCGATATCTGAATAGTAAGCTCTTTAGCTCTTTTCGTAGTCTCATTTTATTAATATATATTATAACCAACTCTATTTGCATTACAATGGACATGACTATGTCTGTGGTCCATTCCAAAAAGGTGTCCACATTTATAGGCAGTGCTACCCTGGGCCACCACTCTAGTCTGCTCTCCAGCATTCCTGTGCCATTCGCCTGCTTTCTTCTGCTGTGGGGGCAGTTGCAGTCTATTTTCTCAGCCAGTGTTTCCCAATTGTCTCATGAGAGCCCTGTGAAAAACGAGCAAAGCTGAGCAAAGATGTAATAAAACTTATTCGTACTAACTAATTTTATTAAAAATCCACTATAAGGGAGCTTAAAGAGCTCCGCTTATCTATTCGAAACTATCGCCCGTGAAAATAGAAATCGCGATCGTAAACAATCACAATTTCAAACAATCGCAAATTCCCAATTGCAATTGTCACGTGACATCGCAATAATTGATGTCACAAAAGAGAAGCTTTGCAAGCTATATTTAAAAGAAAGATAAAGATAAAGTTCTAAGCTAAAGAAAGAATGTGAAGAGACTGAGAAAAGCTGTCTCTTATATAGGAGACAGCGAGTGAAGATAAGAAAGGTAAATAAAAGAGAAGGATACTTTAGAAACTTCTGGTCTTGCAATCATCTTACAGTATGCAAGACGGAATTCCGTCAAGATGGAGTTCCACCAAGAACGGAATTCCAACACAGCTAGTCATCTTTTGGTGATTTCGACCGAATTATGTGCATGGTAATTGACACCAATGAGGCCCAAATACATAGGTGGAATGCCAGTTTGCAATTGCTGCGCATATGTAGCAAGTGGAGAGAGGCAGTCCTGCCTTTAGTCTATTGCAACGCCATTATGGATCCATCTACAAATTGTGCTGGTGTACTTTCCGAGGGCTCCAAAGACAGTAATGCAGAAGACAGACTTCTTAATTTGAATATTGAATTGATTAAGGCCACATGATACATGCATCTAGTCCAGAATTTGGTTGTTTATATCTGGAATCTACAACACTTTGACTTTCTAGTTTCTGATGCTGACTTGATATTTTAATTCTGAACATGCCACTGGACTGGCATTAGTAGAATCAGTATTGATAATTGGTATTCAGAATACAAAAGGGGGGAAGACGATATTATTGAATATGTCCCACAGTGCGATTATGGACAAGATGCTATTAATTTTGCCGAGTATCTTGCAAAATACAAGCCCAATGTTAGCCAGCTGAACTTGCATGTCTATGTAACAGATAATTTAACCATGATTAACAGAAGACTAGATGCATTGTATGCGCACAATATTAAAAAGTTTGATCCCTGGTTGCTACCTTTGCTTTCTAAACAAGTCTGTTTTGACCAGATAAAAACACTAAATATAATTTGGACTGCAAGCTAGAAATGCCACAGTTCAAGATTGAGAACTTCCAAACTTGTGCACACTAAAATTTGATTTTAATTGGGAAGCTAAATCTCACTTGACTATTGAAGAGATTCCAGATAAGTCTAAATTGCATTTCCTAGTGCTCACTGATTTGAATATCACAGCCCCAATGTTGGCTGCTTTGAAAAATATTATTGGCCAAACGTGACAAAGCTTTTTATAGGTATTAACAATTTTTCAGACAATGAAAAATCGATATTCACAATTAATAAAAATAGCAGCCTGGCTTCTTGCATAAAAATGCAAATGCTCAAAATATCTTGCATGCAATTATATTCTCATTATTATAATAATGAGGTCAATTTTTAAAGCTCTTTGGCAAATCTGTACATGTTATGATAAAATGTATTGATTGAATAAACCAAAAATCGCTAAAAAAAATGAACCTCTTTTGTTAATATTCACTAGTATTTATATTGCTTGTATGAATATTACCGCATATCCGAGTAGGGAATTGACTGATGATTGATCGATAAATCAATTACTGGGGACAAGCAGTATTTAATTGCGTCACAGTACTTCAATCAACTAGACAATATTAATTTTCATCACCCTGTGACATTCTCAGCATTGTAGCTTTTACCTAATTTAACTAGTTTAAAAGATGGTTGCAATTCTACTAATATATAGAATCTTCCCAAATTATTTGCAGTCTCTAAGAATTTTAAATATTAAAAATACCAATCAAACATTTACCTGGGATGCATTTTATAGCAAATCTGGATCCCAAACAATTGATTCTAAACATCTTAAATAATTGCGTATAACCTATAATAAAGATGTAGGTGATGAAGAGGATATTCTGGATCACCAGAAGTTTATTGACAGTCAGCAATCCAGGTGCGATACGCTATCAGTTTCTTGTCCATATTTGAAAACCCTGAATATTAAAGCTGCCACAATCAATGGGCTTCAAAAGATAATAGACTTTGAATTTAGTAAATGTTCGAATATGCATATATTAAGCTTTTTAATTTTTCCTTTTGAAACCGCTTAGTTGGAATACAATATGCATGGCGATGACTATATGCAAGCTGTATCATCGTTTGCCCAATACATTGTTGAGAAAATTCCAAATGTTATTGACTTAGATATTAAATCAGAATATTACAGAACAAATATGTGAGATGTTTTGGCAATATTGTTTTTAACGGATGTGCCCACAAACTAAAATATTTATATAGCTGTATCCCAGTTGTCATCATTGCTGATGCATTTTCATCTGAGCTCAGGAAATTAAATATGAAAATTGATAGTGCTAGCAGAAAATCACTGCCTAAAATAAACGCGGCAAATATTAAGAGTATTGATATAGGAGGTGATCTAAGAAAGCTCATTTGTGATAACTTTGCAAGTGACAAGGATTACAAAAACATTAATTCCAAAATTTAGACATTGTACACCTGGATTATACATATTGTTAAATTCTGCGGAGACGTTCTGTGAACGTGTAGAAATAAAATACAATGTATAAAAGTGTATTGAATATATAAGTTCTATGCACTAGAAAAGGTAAAGAAGAACATACTACTTTGTTTGGTCACTGTGTAACTTATTGATAATTGTGTGTTTGGTTAGAATAGCCAAGACTGATTAATAAGTTGATTGACATCAACCAATACATATAAAGGCATTGCCAATATATTGAATGAGAATATAAGTGAGACTAGATTGTCCAATGATGAATTTGATTGGATTATGGAAATAAATAAATAAATGTAATTGAAGAGAAGAGAAACTAAAGAGGAAATAAAATAACAAAAAGTCAAGTAGATCTATCTCAATCAATATGTTAAGCTTAGATCAACAGAAGTTACCTTGCGCATACCTGAGAATTGCAAAATAATGTTCAATCACATTAGTAATGGAAGTAAACTGTCAAATAGCTGAGTCATATTTGATAATATTCAATCATTGATTTTTAATACTTCTACAAGCTTGTTGAAACTATTTGGCAGCTCGAATGGAGGGAAAGTTGATAGATTATTGCACAGACTGAAGATATGGAAGTGGATGTTGAGGTCGAGAATCGCGAAACAGGTTTCCACCTGCATGCCGATTGATAGGGCACTAATTGGATCATGTAGGCGTAAATTAAGGAGGCATCATAATGATGCCCAGACATGCTCTCCATTTTTCAATGCAGACGCGTGAGTGTACACACGCGAAAACGACAACATTGACTTGCCAAGATACCGGTCTGCTCGCAGAAGATCCAGTTCTCATCAACGGAGCGCACAATTGATAATGTGTACAACAAAGGCGACGAGACACATATATATGAGGTTAGCCCTAGTAGTATTTTAGAAACATCAGTAATAAAACCTTTTATAAAATCACCCCTACTTTTCTAACACTAGATAACTAGTGCTCCTCACACCCCCTCTTATTATAACAAGATCTTCAATTAATCTTATAATAGATTCCAAAGATGAATTAAATGTATTCTACGATTCAACAAACACATTATTTGAAAGCTTAATCAACATCACTCGTGAAAATGTTACTTTGAATGTGAACATGGAATTCTTCAATCGCCAGATAATCTTATGGACTAATATATATAGTTTAATTATTGAACAGCAGGTAAATTCAAGCAAACTTGTAGAAATATTTGCCAGATTACCCAAATTGAGCGAATTGAGAATAGATGGTGTGCTCTACAAAAGCCAATTTGATTTAGAGATTGACCGTGTGGAGCCAATTTCAGCCAGCATTACTAATCTGTATATTAATGGGGGTGTTTTTACAGAGAGTGAAAATACAAATGATGGTTGTATTAAATACTTGGTGTTGGCCATCCAGTCTTTAAATGCAGTGCAAATGTCCAATAAAGCTTTTGATTACCAATTGTTTGTTCAAGAGTATCAGGAAAAATATCCTTGTCGTGCTCTATAAAATGTGGGTCTAAATTGATATATTCAAGTCTTAAAAATTACTTACAGCACTGCCCACACAGTGCTGCCCCCTTTCTCAGTTCTGTAAGTAATTTTTGATACTTGAATATAATAATTTAGACCCACATTTTTATAGGGCATGACAATCTCGATTGACCTTGCAGCTGACTTCCGTAGTGGGTGATGCTCTTCTCACAAGGCTTCTAATATTTATTTTTCCAAATTAAAAAAGTCTCTAAGCGGCATCTCTCACCCCTTGAAAACCCGTACTGGAACATTGAACCACTGTTTCTTGGCCTGGGATGGGCGGCCACCCACTACTTCAGCTAACTGTCAGGCTAACCACTCAAAAAATTAGACTGACACATTGAATCCAGAATCGCGGGCTGACTGATTGGCTGATTAGCCAATAAAGCCGTGTCAGTACACCATTTCAGCGACACTTTTGCAGTTAGTCACTAATTTTGTGGTGCCATAATTAATAAACCCCAGATCTACGGCATGAAGAGGAGAAGTGCCGAAATCCCAGAGATTTAGTCACTGACCAATAACTTGGAAATCTGCGATGTGGCGCGCATTCCGACAAAGCTAAAGTGATGGAAATCAAATTGACCCGGGTATTTTATGCTTTTGCACACCTGTATTAGCCGAAAATTTTATTGAACAACTGGGCAAATAATAGGCAGGCAATAGATAAATATGATTCTCGGATGCATTGATTATAACATCATGCATGCGTCGAATCAGCACATTTAAAATAAACTCAGAGCAAATGCGCGAACACACATCCATGCACTCTCGCGCGCAAAGACATGCTGCCACTCGTGGTTGATTGGCTGACCAACCCGTAAATAAAATAAAGATTGATGATATTTTAGCAGTGCCAATTGGATGGTGGTGGCTAAATGTACTATTGATTTTTACCATTGGCCTGGGTGCACAGATAAAGGTTTTACGTTCAACGGCTATATTTATTTTTGGTCTATTGAAACTGCCGGCTGAAAAGCAATCGTAATCGCAGACAGAGACAAACAATCTCATCTTGCTGGAGAAAAGCCCAATTGTTATTCAGTATTTTTTTTTACTTTTAACTGTGCCAGATTTCTCTGACTTTTTTTTAGCTTTTTCCTCGGGTCGATTATTACCAAAAAGTTTCTGTTCATTCATGGGACAAGTGAGTTTTTCAGAGATTAATTGGCAGCAATGTAAAAAATGTCTTGGCGATTGCACAGGCTTTATCCGAATTGCAAGCAGGTGAAACATTGGGTCGTATTTTCATCCGATGAGAGCTAGCATTCAGCGAATGAAGTTTCGAAGCCAGGGGATGAAAAGCAAAATGAATTGTGCACGATATTAACGAGAAAATAGATATAAAATTTTATATAAATACTGCGCGCGAGCTCGTGGCAAAATCTTTTTTGTCAAACAATACGTTTTAAGCTGCCACTCTACATTTCTAACATTTATATTCTTTTCAAATCAATACTGACCACCATTACTCAATCAATACATGCTCAAATATATCCTCATAGCTGCTTTTTTATAAGTTTTCCACACGAGTAAATGTCACCCACCCATTTCCAGCAGATGCTTAGCAGCGGGGCAGGCACAGGCAGCATTTGTGCCAACGCTTGCAACAACAACACACAAGCTAGCTCAAAGTACTGCTCAGAGCAGTGTCATTATATTCACACGCTTGATACGTACCGACAGTCGGTTGATTCACAGTCTGCAAGTACCGATTCGTCGCCCGAGCCGTCTACCTACTCGCAGGGGAGCATTGGAGGTACTCAGTGGGGCAAATTGCATACATCCGCATTAATTCGCTGTGGCATTGACCCATGGGCGCCGGTTTCTGAGATCCAAATGCGCCACCATTTTGCGTACGCGCTTATTGCCATCTTTAACAGATTCTGGATTTTTGCTGGCAACACCGACATTGCTTGGATGATCGAGAACCAGACTTTCCGCCTGTCCCATTCCCCCGATTGCATTAGTAACTGGCGCAAAGAAGACAAGCAGACTCTGTCCAACTGTGCGCAGCGCTATAACTACCTCTGCGCCGCGCTATTCAACAAAATTGGCCAGGACCTACATCTTGTCTACGCTCTGCTCAGTGGGGCCATGCATCCGTCCCAGTTTTATGCAAACCTCATGCTCTAGCCACTAAACTACATCCAACCAATTGGGTGATATTGGGTGGTACGTTTGTTTCTCATTAAACATTTTATTATACCTCAAAATATCGAAAAGCTATATTCAGTCTATATTACGTGCTCAATGTCAAATATGGTTCAATTATAGCGCAATCCCACGGCCATGGCGCGCGCAGGAACAGAAACAGGTACATGCACGTTGTAATTCAAATATCCATAATAATCGATGCGCTGCAGGATGTCTAAATCGATGTCAAAATGGCAGTAATAACAACAGAAGCAGACAGACACGTGGATTTCGCTTATATATGCGGCACATGTATCTTGTAGATTGGATATTCTGATGAAGAATCGGTGCCATATTTTGTTTCATAATTCGACATACCCTTTGCGCCATTTCCCAAGCCGTACATAACGGTTGGCAAATAGAATATGCCGCAATTGTGTGAAAATCCAAATTTTGCCTTGTCGCCATTTTTGGAACATATAATAATTTGCTTTCACAAGGGCGCGCATCATGATTGAAATTTCAATGGTAACTTCGGAACGAGCAGCAGTCGCATAATCCATGGCGCGAGAAAAGCAGTGTTATTGCAATCGATGTTGAGCAGAGATGATGCGCGATAACGCACAGAGTCGCCGGCGCGCGCTCAGTCCACTATTTCTGCTCTGGCTGGGGAGGGACAAGGCATGGCAGCCAGGCAGCCAGCCGGCCTTGTTCGCGCCTCTCCCATGGGCCATTCCATTGTGGGTGTTATCGGGGCGCGATCAGCTATCGACAAAAATCTCAAGCGGACGCAGACGCAGCAGCGCTCGGGGCAGCAACAGCAAATCACGTTCGCGACTGGCTTCTGTAAATGCCAAAATGAGAAGGAAAAAAGGGGGAAGGGCGAGAGAGTCATCTTTCTTTTGCGGCCTTTGTTCGCTGCTTGCTCCGCAACAAACCAAAAAGAGCACAGGGGCGCGCATGAGCCCTCCCTTAGTTTTTGCTTTCTGCTCGGAGCAAAAAAAAGTAGCAGAAAGGCTTTTTCGCCTTTGGCGTCCGTGCGAATTTCCGCCCAATGGGATCGCTGCGATGGCACCCGATAGCGCAATCGAGGCCATCGCGCGCTGGCTCGTGCTTTACTAGAGGCGGCATGCCCGCCATCTCGCGGTGTCACTGCATATGCTAAATGCGCTTGCTAGGCCCAATAATTCCCGAGATTTTTTATTTTTCGGAAGCGCTCGCTCATGCGCTCAGCCGAGTGGAGGGCTCGGAGCCCGCATATAAAAGCAGCGGCACCCGCCCGCACTTTTTCTGCTGCCGCCCGGCGTTACTCGAACAAACCAAAGAGCTGCATTCTCCAACTATTCTGCCTGCCAATCTCTTCTGCTACGCGCCTCTCGCACTGGCTCACCTTTCCCACACTCTTTTTAACTTTTTACAAACTTATTTCCTCAACAATGGACGTCGGCGCCCTTCTGGACACCAACGTTTACAGTCACATTCACGCTCACGCTCACAATGACACCCACGACGACACTCACGATGACACTAGCAGCAGCAGCTCGTCGTCGTCGTCGGCCAAGAGCTTCTTGTGCTCGTGGGACGACTGCGACCGCTCATTTGCGCGCAAATCGGACCTGGTGCGCCACTTCCGCATCCACACGGGCGTCAAGCCCTTTGAGTGCCCGTGGGACGACTGCGACAAGCGCTTCATCCAGCGCTCGGCGCTCAAGGTGCACTTCCGCACCCACTCGGGCGAGCGCCCGCACACCTGCGAGGCCTGCGACCGCAGCTTCAGCGACTCGTCGTCGCTCGCCCGCCACCGTCGCACTCACACCGGCGTGCGGCCATACGGTTGCGACCACCCCGGCTGCGCCAAGCGCTTCACGCGCAAGACCAGCCTGCGCAAACACTCGCTCACGCACAGCGCCGAGTATTCGAAGGCGCGTCGCTGCCGCAATGCCGCTGCGCTTACCGAAGCTGAAGCTGAAGCTGAGGATGACGATAGTTCTGCTAACAGCATTGCGTCGTCGGCCACTGCCTCGCCGATGCTGGCGCATGCCATGCTGAGAGCCAGCGCTAGCCCTGGCCCTAGTCTTGGTCACAGCCAGGCGTCGTCGCCGCTGCTTAGCGTCGGCTACTTGACCAGCGCCGCGCCCAGTTTTTCTTACCCTTCCGCCCAGTACCAACACAGCCACCGCTTTTACGGCCAGCAGGACCAGCAGCAGCAGTTCTCGCTAAAGCAGGCCTTGTCCACAATGCCGATGTCGATGTTGCGCGACGGCTCGAACAGCCCCTCGACCGCGTGCAACAGCCCGAACATGCACGGCATGGAGGGCGCATCGCTGCCGTCAATTAGCGTGCTGCTCCACTAGGCGCAGAACAACACAACTCTGTACAAAAACATATTTTGCCCTCGCCTTCTCAGCCAACTGATACGCATAATTTTGTATCCCTTACACTCTTAATTTCTCTTGTACATTACTCAATAACACCACCCCACCCATCTGCTCTCTATTTCTTTATTTTTGGAACTGTAATTGCCTGTTCCGACATTACCCGCTGGCGTCTACTGACAACTTAAAAATGCGTGCATTCCATACGCTTAGACCCTTCCAATTGCTTTTCGAATTTTCTAATGTGCTCTGCACTACCCTCAGTAGAAGACGAGTGTAGCAGCAGCAGACGTATGGCGCTGCAGTCTGCACAAATGACGGAATTGGAGATGGCGCCATCGATTGCCAACTTTTTTCCCATGATACTTCGCTTCTCACCTTTCAAAAGGAATTCGCCCAAAGCAAAAAGAGGTAAGGCACCCCAAGCACCTCGACACCTCTCATTTGCAGCCAAAGTCCCGAGCACGTTTTTGCTCAGCCGGAAATATAGCTCTTGTTGTGCAGTGCGGACACACGCGCTAATTATCCGCAGTGGCCAGACGAGCGGCGCTGCTATCGCTTGATTAATCGAGCAGCCGGTCGATCGACCGATCAAATTCATTGTGCTATATATATTTGGTTGCTGTGCTTTTTCATATTCCATGTTAAAATACTGGCAGCGGTATTGGTGGATTTTGTGTCCGCACCCGAATGACCAACATAATCACCTCATTCGGATAATTTTGGCCAATTCTGGGCCAATCACCGCCAACAACCGCGCCCACGCCGCCCGGCAGAATCCTTCCCCGTGCTTTCTTGATGTCAGCTCGCTTGCTGTCATGCGTTGTTGAAATAAAAAAACTTGAAACAAAAACGCATTGGGCAGGCTGCCTAAATTAGCAGTTGCGTTCCATACCTGTTAGCACGGGGAGTGATGATTGGTGGTTGGGGGTAGAGGAAAGGAGAAGGTGCGCAACTGTGTACATACAGATTGTGTTTAGACCAGCGTTAGTCGTGCTCAATTTGCATTCTTCATCCGCCCAATTTGGCTACAATGCAATTGAGATCCTGCGTTCAATTCAGGTACTCGAACAGATTTTTTGCCAGCAATATCCGCACGTTTATATTTCATTCGATGCTACGTGCCCAATACGGTTATTTAAACTGAAAAATTCTGCAATTGTGTGGGTTGCAATTAATAAGGGAGTTGCTATACATGCCAACTTGTACGTTTTATTGCATATTCAACTAGTAATCGTTTGTTTATTTGTTCAGCATCATGCTGCATGCAGTTTATTTGTACGGGTGAAAATATTTGCCGATGCTAAAATCTTGGCACATCACATGATATATGACAAATAAATAGGTTGTATTGAATTGAGTGTTTATGCTTGTTGTCATTGTCACAATGTTAAAAATATAGCACTGCTAAAAGTAAGCTGGAAAGCGTCCTATTTCTGGGATTCCAAAAGAGCGGCCTCAAAATCGTCCTTGATGTCTTCGATATTCTCCAGACCAACCGATACGCGGACAAGGTCGGGGGTAACACCAGACGCAATTTGCTCTTCGGCAGAGAGCTGCTGATGGGTGGTTGCAGCAGGCTGAATTGCCAACGTTTTGGCATCGCCCACATTGGCCAGATGCGATGTGAGCTTGAGAGATGCCATAAACGTATTGCCTGCCTCAACCCCACCCTTGATACCAAAGCTCAGCACACCGCCAAAGCCGTTGTGCAGATACTTTTTGGCATTCTCATGATACGGGTGATCCTCGAGGCCCGGGTATGACACCCACGAGACAGCAGGGTGCTGTGCCAGCCACCTGGCCAGTGCCAATGCGTTTGTGTTATGGCGTTCGCCGCGCAGAGGCAAAGTCTCTAGGCCCTGTACAAACAGCCAGGAGGCAAAGGGTGTTGCGCAAGGCCCCAAGTCACGCATGATTTCTACGCGGGCGCGGAAAATGAAGGCAAGATTGGCACCAAATGGACCCTCGGGACCAAATGTATCCCAGAACTTAAGACCGTGATATCCAGGAGAAGGCTCGGTAAAGCAAGGGAAGCGGCCATTGTTCCAGGGGAATGTGCCAGCATCAACAACAACGCCGCCAATAGTAGTACCATGGCCGTTGATCCACTTGGTCGCCGAATGGGTGACAATGTCAGCGCCGTGCTCGATTGGGCGAGCAAGATAGCCGCCCATGCCAAAAGTGTTGTCAACAACCAATGGCACGCCATGCTTGTGAGCAATGTCGGCAATGGCACGAATATCGGGCACATTGTACTTGGGATTGCCAATTGTTTCGATAAACACTGCGCGAGTGTTATCGTCGATAAGAGACTCAATTTCGGCAGCATCGTCGCCACTGGCAAACTTGACATCAATTCCCAGGCGCGGGAAGGCAACCTTGAATTGGTTGTAGGTGCCGCCGTAGAGGTAACTGGTACTCACAATGTTTGAGCCTGCCTCGCAGAGGGTAGCAGCAACAACGAATTGGGCAGACTGTCCGGAAGAAGTAGCAAGGGCGCCTACACCGCCCTCGAGAGCGGCAATACGCTGTTCAAATACGTCGGTGGTGGGGTTTCCGATACGCGAGTAGATGTTTCCAAGCTCCTTCAGGGCGAAAAGGTTGGCGCCATGTTCGGCACTATTGAAGACAAAGCTTGATGTCTGGTAGATGGGCACAGCGCGGGAATTGCTGGAAGAGTCAGGGGTCTGGCCGGAATGAAGAGCCAAAGTCTCGAAACGGTACTTGCCAGGCTTCTGCTGTTGTTTTTGGTTATCCGAAGACATTGCTGATAGTTGTTTTGTATTTGTATTTGTTGCCAAAAAATTGTAATTATGACAAAAATAAATGAGACAAGTGAAGAATGAAGAATAACAGTTGTCACCACTGATGACCAGAATGACATTGGTTCTTTTTATCGTGATCGCGCTCAGACAGCGAAACGGCACGGCAGATAAGGGGTGGGACATAAATATAAATTTGACCAGCACTGGGCAAACACCGCAATTGCGCCAATGGTCTGTCAGCTCGCACCATCATTTTTGTTCCGATATGAGGTATGCAGTAGGCGAACAATGGGCGCAAATTAAATAATTGTTCCGCTGTTATCATTCACATATTCTTGAACAAATGGCCGAAAAAGTGACAGAATTAATATTACCAGTAGCAAGTCCCAGCACGTGAGCCATACGGCCAGCTGCCCAACCAATTGGTTTGTCGAATGATGATGCAAGAGTATACACAAATGGCATTGAGGGCCGTGGCCCAATGTCGGCTGCAGGTGCTTTGGTCATGTAGCACCTGAACGCGTAATTGAATTGTTTTTGATTTCGTAAAAGCAGACACATGCAAATATTAAATTTAGAATACAATAATACAAAATTATTATTAGGGAGTTTCGGACTAGGTTTTCCTATCCATTTCAGTCACTGGCTTTACCCAATGAGTATCGAATTTTCAGGTAGTAATAGTCATCTTGATGTGAAAGAAAAACAAATAACCATTCTTGTTTTGCTTGGGAGTAGTGTTTGGCTTGGGTGTGGCATTCGTATC
>NW_026251574.1:0-23178 GCF_025024165.1 Kickxella alabastrina
AGGTTAGTGCTTGTTTGCGTTTTGCGTTCGCCTTTTGTGTTGGTTGATACGAGTGAGTGTGAGTGTGAGTGTGCGTGTTGGCAGCGCAGAAATAGAAAACGAGTGCTTGGGTAACAAGGCAGGAAAGAAGAAAGAAAGGTTGCAGCCAAAATCATATTTCCTTTTATATGCAAGCGCGAAAAGGCCAGGCAGACTGGGCAGCTGAGCTGAAGAGAGTGGGGGGGGGGAGTGAGAAAAGTGGGTGGGTTTATGTGAGCAAGGCAGGAAAAAAGACAAGGCAGGAAAAAGGGTTGCGCCATAAAAATAAAAATGCTGGGGATACAATATCCAAGCTGGCTGGGTTGGCTTGGCCTGGCTTGGCCTGGCTTGGCTTAGCTTGGCTTGGCTTGACTTGGCTTGACTTAACTTGGCTTGAATATTGCAGGCGCCGCAGAGTAGTTTTTACCTTTTGGCTTCTCTTTTTGTCTTTTTTTGCCTTTTTTGCCTTTTGACGATCAGAAAGCAGCCTCAAGAAATAAATCTCAGCAAATGAAAGTGTGCACTTGCGTCCTGAAATTGGATTTTCAATGGCCTGAGCTGACACGAGGATCGAATCATTACGACACCTCTGCAGCCTCGGAAGCAGTCTATTCCAAGAGTGCAATGCGCCATTGCTCATACGTGTTGCGACGTGAGAGGGTGATCCCGGGATTCAATAAATGCTAGATGAGTGCAGCATATTTAACTGTGCGAGTTGAACACGTCGCAGATTTAAAAACTTCAATGCATCAATTTTCCATCTGCTTGATTTTCTATCACATCGTGGCCAAAACTGCCATTTAAATTTGCTTGTTCATAGTTTAAAGCCTTCAAAAATACAGCCATAAAGTAGTCTCAAGCTGACAATGAACTGGATTGGAGGACAAAGGTATGACATGTCGCCACTTTTGCGACAATTTTTCATTCAGGACGACAAATGAATACATCGTCAACAATCTGGATATGTCAAGATAAGCGTGCGATGGAGCGATATCTGCACAATGCAATAGTTCCCGGTATCAGCTGCACAAACAGAAATCCTCATATCTTGAAAATTGGCTTGTTTGCAGCTACTTGAACTTGAATGAATTAAATCATTTGACAGGGCATGCCCCCTTTTTGTCGAAATTTGTTGGGATAATCCAACGACTTTTTGTGGAATAGAAGCACGGGCAAAAAAGACCTTAAAGCTCGGCAAAAAATGTTCTTTGCGCAGCGTAGAAAAAGAGCTGAAAATTCGCACCAACTGCTAGTAAATTCAGTGACAGACATCCATGCAATTGCAGATTCCGCTGATGATTATACCGCCGAGCTGGTCAAAAACGAGAGTTGGTCGCATGGCATCCACTCGTCGCCGCGCATCAAGCGCATCAGGGGGAGCTTTGACATTTTCGCGCTTGCGGGGAAGGAAGAGTGTACGTTTCACAGGATATAGTGCTTACGCGTAGTGCTTGTGGGCACATCAGCTTATTTTTATTATTTTTTGTCACTATTCTACTCCCTTGTTGTAGTTATTAGACTAAGGTCGTGGCCAGATTCAGAATATAATAGCGTCACTGGTAGTGGCGTCCAGGGTGTTTCTGAGATTTCCCCCGCGCTGGCAACGCATTATGGCACAACAGATATTGGTGCGAGCGAAGCACCACTCATGTCGTCAGCATACAGCGGAACCTGCCAGAGCGATACCAGCGAATGCTAGAGCACCACTGAGGCGCATTCCGTTATCAAGTACTAGCCCAGCACTGCTGTGGCGATTACGTTCTTTCAGATCAAAACAAACGTTTAATGTTTTTAAAATGCATACATGTTTTGTTAGAAGGCCACTTCAACCTATATATTTTCGGCACAGTAATCTTGAGCGGTTACATTGCAACAACCTGATAATGTCGGCCAACCTCATAGTTTGGATGACGGATGCTTACACGGTAACACAAATACAAGTACAAAAAAATAGACTCCTGACAGGCAAGCAACTAAAATTTGTTGCACTGGACAAAAACGCCCATACTTCGCCCAGAGAAAATAGACCCATAGATCCACTTGCTCATTTGACGAAACCCTGTCCTATGTTAAGCAATTGATGGCTATAACTAATATGATATGTGAATGAATCAATCTGTGCGCTGCCTGCGGGGATGAGTAGCTGTAGTATATGGTGCTTTCCTTGGCCTTGCAACCGGCTGCTTCTATTGCTGAGTCTCTGCCAAATGATTGGACTTAATTCCATACCTCTGGCGAAGGGTGTTAACGCACTGTCAACGCAATATATTTTAACGGAATGTAAAGGTAAGTGCGTAAACACAATCTCCAAGATTATTTATTCCGCAGGTTTGGGTATTTGTTACAGATGCTTATTTTTGCTATCAAAATCCTAATTGCAGAGATCAAGAAATTAGCACCGAAAAAATAATAAAAAATGGTGCGCAGACCCAAACACCAAAAAAAAAGTTCGCATCTTCTGCTCGATCAACGCTCAATGGAGGGGCTTTCTTGTCTTCCTGCACTCCTATAATATTGTTTTATACTTGTCGGTATTACTTTTCAGCATTATCCTATTTTTGTAGTCACACTAAATTCAACCACACCACACACCTTACTATCGACATGGGTGCTGAAACCAAACGCAAGACTCGTCGCGGAAAGCGCGGTGGAGACGCCAAGCGCCCGAACGACACCGATGACACTGGGGTTGCAACCCAAGACACACAGCAGGGTCAGTCCAATGCTGCCTCCGCATCAGCAGAGGGGGCCACCGGATACGTTGCGCCGCCAATGTCTTCAGGCGACTCGCTCTTCTTCCTCGATACAAGCGCGCAGGCCGACAACATGGAGGACCAAATGGAGAAGGTCAGCCCGGCCTCCTACGGCCTTGTCAACCCCGACCTGCAAAAATACCTGAAGAGCTGCGAGGGCATGCTCGACGAGCCGAAGTTCGAGACAACTGAGGATCGCGACATATTTGTAAACAATGTGTACTCGGAGATGAAGAACTTTGAGCTGCAGCTGACGACAGATCACGAGTGCTCGCGTATTCTCGAGAAGCTGTTCCATATCTCCAGCGATTATCAGATTAGGCGGTTCGTCGCACTGACGCGCGAGGATACCATCAGGCTGGTGGTGCACCGGTTTTCGTCGCACGCACTCCAGACGATGCTGCTGTTGTCGGCAGGGGCACTGGAGCGCGAGTTGCGTGGCGAGTCCAGCGACTTTGATGGAAGCGTTGAGGTGGATGAGAGCAGCGATAATCAGGGCGTGCGCACGGTTTTGCCGACGTTCGAGGAGCTGGTGCTGAGTTTGGCCGAGACGCTTTCTACACGGTGGTCGTACCTGATGTCCAACGAGTACGCGTCGCATATTCTGCGCGTGCTACTTCTGGTCATGGCGGGAAAGCCCATCGAAGATCAGTCCAACCCTCAGAGTGCCATTAAGAGCAAGCGGTCGACCAAGTACATGGAGGACAAGAGCAACGCGTCGATGAGCCAGCGGTCACTGACAGTATCGCGCGAGGTGCCGGCATCATTTGGCCCTGCGCTTGAGCGGCTGCTGAACACTGTGGGCGATGCCATGGGCGACGTGGTGGCGCGTAACTTTACCAACAATGCGGTTGGCAGCCCTGTGCTGCAGCTGATGGTGGAGCTGCAGGCTGGGTTCACCAAGACCGAGTATCCTGGGTCGATTTTAGACAAGACCCTGATGAACCTGGCATCCGCCGGCACGACGGAGAACCCCCGCCGCGACTCATTCATTACGATAATGCTTGGCGACGTTGTCGGTTCGCATTTCTTGCAGGTTGTTGCCAAGGTTGCATCCCCGCAGCTCCTGCAGGCAATCTACGACCGGTACATGCGTGGAAGCCTCAAGACGCTGTCTTTCCACCCGATCTCCAACTTTGTTGTGCAGAGTGTCTTTGCCAATGCTAAAAACGAGCGCCAGCTGAAGGCTATGATTTCTGAGGTTGCGCCCATCTTCAGCGACTTGCTTTTCAAGAACCGCGCCGGTGTCGTCCGCGCCCTGATCGACTCGTGCGTGCGTCTGGAGTGCGGGTATATTGATCTCATTAATGCGCTGTACAACGGGCTCGGTGTGAAGTCGCCTGAGGAGCGCATGGAGCTGATCAACCTTCTGGCCTTCCTGATACCTTATAGGAACTTTGTCAGCGCCGAGTACAGTCAGCTGCCGTTTAAGGTGCAGGGCTCGCTGATTATCCAGTCGATTTTGCAGTTCCCCGGGGATGCCCAGACGCCCATCATGGACAGCTTCTTCAGCCAGGATATTGACAGGGTCATCTCGTGGTGCAAGGATCCTAGTGGCTCACGCATAATCGAGGCTATTTTTAAATCACCCAATGTGCCGTTCAAATCAAAGCAGCGCGTCATGGAGCGGTTTTCCGGACGGTACACTGATCTGGCTATGAACAAGTACAGCAGCCATACCGTCGATGCATGCTGGGGGATCGCCGATGTGGAGTTCAAGGAGACTGTTATCTTGGAGATGGTCAAGAATGCAAATCTGCTGCAAGACAACCATTTCGGCCGCATTGTGCTCCGCAATTGCGCGTTCGAACAGTACAAGCGCAGGGCCGAGGAGTGGCGCGAGCGCGAGCGCGGATTGGAGCGCAAGAAGCACATGTTTAAGGATATTTTGGGCAGCAAGATCGTCACCAGTGACGCCAAGCCGGCCACTACGATGCCAGGTGCCCAAAAGTCCGCCATAGAGGATGGATCTAAGGCTTCAAAGAAAAAGACGTCAAAGGTAAGCCAGATGCTAAGCCTGATATTTGTACATTCTGATGTTGCATATTGATTGCCCATTGTTGCATTTGCTAAAAACTGTATTGCATGCCATTGTTTCTATTTAATTCTGTAGTCCTCGGGTGCTGATGAAATCGACTCACTTTTCAAGAAATCGCACATTCGCGCATCGTCAAACGACCTGAAGCACAACGTAAGCCACAATACAATTCACATTTGCATTATATGGACCCAGTTTCTTCATTGTTTTTGATTATAGAGGATAGCCGAAAACAAAGGGCTAATTGACACTCACCCGCAATGATTCCTGCAGTTTTGTGCACGCATTACTAAAAATTTCTACATCTTCAAACATAACAAATAAATTTTATAGCAGCCAGAGCAGACCTCCAACGACATCTCTGTGGCTATTGATGCCAAGGGCGACAAGAATCTTGAGGCTGTCATGTCTGCCATTTCGGGAACTAAGCGGAAGAGCAAGAGCAAGAGCAAGTCTGACAAGAAGGATAAGGAGGACAAGGAGGAGTCCAAGTCTAAGAAATCTAAAAAGTCCAAGGAAGAGGATCGCAAGAAGCGCCGTGCCTTTGTTGGTTAAACATTTGTGTTCTTTTTCAAACATTTTTGTGCTACAATATGTGCCTCGTATAAAAAACTTTTTTATACTTTTAATACCAAGCGAGCAAGTGTATTGAAGCTGGACCTGATTATAGCAATTGATCAACAATGCCATGGCGCAGTATTTTGTTTGACCTGAAGGAAGACGTGGCGCATTGAACATATTGCCCATTTGTCCATACTTGAATTGTTTATTTGTATACAAGTGGCAAAACTTAATCCGCGGAATGTTTACAACAAACAATTTGAAAATTTGTTTGGCGAAGAATGACGAGTCGTTTTTTATTTAATTTCAGGACGCAAGTGCACACTTTCATTTGCTGAGATTTATTTCTTGAGGCTGCTTTCTGATCGTCAAAAGGCAAAAAAGGCAAAAAAAGACAAAAAGAGAAGCCAAAAGGTAAAAACTACTCTGCGGCGCCTGCAATATTCAAGCCAAGTTAAGTCAAGCCAAGTCAAGCCAAGCCAAGCTAAGCCAAGCCAGGCCAAGCCAGGCCAAGCCAACCCAGCCAGCTTGGATATTGTATCCCCAGCATTTTTATTTTTATGGCGCAACCCTTTTTCCTGCCTTGTCTTTTTTCCTGCCTTGCTCACATAAACCCACCCACTTTTCTCACTCCCCCCCCCCACTCTCTTCAGCTCAGCTGCCCAGTCTGCCTGGCCTTTTCGCGCTTGCATATAAAAGGAAATATGATTTTGGCTGCAACCTTTCTTTCTTCTTTCCTGCCTTGTTACCCAAGCACTCGTTTTCTATTTCTGCGCTGCCAACACGCACACTCACACTCACACTCACTCGTATCAACCAACACAAAAGGCGAACGCAAAACGCAAACAAGCACTAACCTTATTCTATACACACACAAAGCAAGTACCAACCATGGGCCTAGTCTATCCACACCGTCACTACATTAGCAGCACCAACACCACTGCGCCCTCTATATCGTCTGCCTCGTCTGTATCGTCTGCTGCTGCTGCCCACACGTGCTGCACCGCAATGGCAGTGGCCACTCCAGCTTCCACATCAGCCATGACACGCACGCAGCGCCGCGAGGTGATGGTGCGCAGGGCAGTCGCTCGGCGCATTGTGCAGCAGGTGCGGAACCAACGCAAGACCCGGCAGCAGCACAGCAGGCGCAGCGCGTCGACAGCCGAGTGCAAGCTCGCCGATGACGATGAATCCACTGCCGCGGTCGCTGCTATCGCTGCGCTGGCGGCAGCCATGTCGGCGACGCGGACTGGAAACTACATTGGTAAGCGGCCACCTCATCTGGCATAGACATTGGTTGAAAAATGGCCAATTGTTTTTTACATGTTGATGTGTGTCCTGTCTTTTTTGTCTACGTGCTTGTCCGCTTGCTCGGCTTCTTGCCGAGTGAGTGCAAGGTGTAATTTTTAATTTGCAATATGTTTGCTGTGGTTGGCGGCTCTTGTCGGAGAGCCAACGCGTTTTTTGTGCTTGGCTCGCGATGCAATGTCCCCGAACGAGCGTGGCTGCAACTTTTTGTATATATGCCTGTTGATTTGTTCATTTGTTCGTTTGTTCGTTTGTTCGTTTGATTATTTGTTCATCTGTCCGCGTAGTATCTGCTGGCGCTTCAATTGAATCTGCAGCGACATCAAGTTTAAGTGAAGCGACATTTGATGTCGAGTACTCTGTAGAAACAAAACAATGCGCGACAAGCAGTCACGAGTGCCAGCTGGTGCGCTCTACTTTGCCATGCTATTTTATCACTTTACATGTTGCAACACTACATTTGTTCTATATACACCTCACTCACATGCTTGGCTCTGCTGCTGCATTGCTTTACTCCCGATAAAACCTCAGCTAATCGAGCACCGCAGTCACCGTTTAAATTGGCTTTAACGGGCGTTGAATCGTTCCCTTTTCCGTTTTTCGTTCTTCCATTTTCCGCTTTCTCTTTGATTTTTTATTTGTTTTTGTGCGCTTTGCCTTTGTTTGGCGCACAGTCAGCAGCATGACTGAGATGGAAATGACGGCTACACACCATTTCGGCACGCAAATTGCTGCTGCTGCCGCCAAAGTTAGCATGTGCTCGGCTGCTTGCTTGTTCATTTGACCTTGCCTGCGCTCATACGCTTTAATTGCCTCGTCATTGTGTGCCAAGTACTAATATGCACGTGTATTTATAACTTTCTCTGAACAATTGAAACCGATAACCCTTTATCCACACATTTTAGACGATCAGTGTGTAACGCGCGACGATGACTCGCGGCCGGTGCCCGTCCTGGACAACACCGCGCTGTCTGCAGAGGCGGAGGCAGAGGCAGAGGCGGTTCTAGACGCAGAGTGCCAGATTATCCAGCGCATCATCGAGCTGCAGAGGGAAAAGGAGCGGCTGCTGCGGTTGATGCACCAGGGCAAGGCCACATCGACATGATCTGAATCGAATCGAATCGAATCAAATCGAATCAAATCAAAAAGGCTTACCAAGCCATATACTAGCATCACCAATTCAATGTTGTTGCATACATTGTTGCCGCCGCTGACCTTTTATTTTTCTCTCTTCGCACTTGTAATTATAATTAACACGACTCTTCATATTATTTGCTCCCCAGTTTGCTACACAATATACTATTCGCCAATTTGGCTTTTTGGAAAATATTTATACTTTCTATTGCTGCCAATGAAGAGCCGTTATAGTGCGTAATTCGTTACAAATAGTGCACCTTTACATTTCTCAATTGGTCAAAACGGATCGCTGTTTGTACATTGTCTTGAAGCGAGCGCTTCCAAGCCAAAGCTTCTAATAAATGCGTGGATTGTATGTATCAAATTTAATTTCATTTGTAATTTTTTGAGGGGCTTGTATTTTACATCTGTCACATTGTGCGCCTTTTGAGCGTGTGCCACACCTTAGGGCCGAGTGGGCCATGGGATTACGGTAGTGCCCTCCAGTTTTTAATAACGGCAGGTGATTGTCAATTAACTCGTTTGAGCCATGAATAATTCAGCAAAATAGACGCGCAGCGCCAAATAAATTGCGCACAGACAGACTAGACTACTGTGATCAGGGCCGAATGTACGCAGCCGATCTAAGAAGAGGCTATGTTCTGGATCCAGAAATGCACTTCAGCCTAATGTTCGTTTACTATAGTGCAAGAAAAAATCATGTTTTTTTACAAGTTTGAATTTTTTTGGCAGTGATTTGAGCAAATCTAAGAAAAAAGGCCTATTTGGGGGAAAGACATTTTTGCAAGTGAAAATTTTGGGCACATTGAAGCGATTGGCTGGTGTGAAGTGTCGCTTGAAAACATAAACAAACCTTTCGCTTCACTTATTTTTTCTTCATTTCAAACGATAAACCTTCTTTTACTTTCTTCTCATTCGCTTTACGCCAATATAAAAATACACTTTTATTTCATCCGAGTAACTGATACTTTTGCTAGTGCACTTTTTACTGTCATTCTAAATTGAGTGAAAGTCTAATTTCCTCAACTGCATTTCTGGGACGCTATCAACACTCGGAGGTTGTAAAGGTGACTTTCTTTACTGCTACTGCATAGTTGCACCTTAAATAACAAGTCGAATTCGGCACACATCAGTACAAGTGCAACATTACTATGAGCAACAGCGACTATTTGGATACCCTCCGCAGGTTTGAGCTGGAGCACCAGTACCCTTGGTAAGGCGCATGTTTAATTATTTCATTTGCTTATTTTTCTGTCATCCATATGAATACAACCAAACATAATTGACAAGGCACATTATTCTAAAACATCGTACTAAACGCCGGTGGCACTTGCCCTTTATATTGTGTAGCCTCTACGGAAGCGGAATCACCTCCCTCGATCGATTGGTGCAGGTAAGTCAACAAAACAATGATGCAATGCCATTACGATATATCTGCACTGAGTGCCAGTAAGACATGTATGCTTATTAACAAGTCATTTTCATGTTTTATTTTGATTGTAGCTGGACCCGTCAAGGGTGCATACGCTTGGAATCAATGGTAGAGACGACCTCGAAAACCTCAAGGCGCTGATCCTGGAACTCAGAGCGAGCATGGACATGGGTGACGACTCTCATTACGAAGAAGAGCAGCCGACCAGATCCTCGGGCTACCAGCGCAGACGCACCGAGTTTGTAGGGTTTACTGACAGCGACGAAGAGCCCAGCACCATGAGGGGCCGCGATGCCGGCCATGACCGCGCGGGCGTTTCTACTAGACCAGGTGGGCAGACACGTGTGCCCACGAGACGACCATCGAGCATTTATAACTCTAACGGCCCAAACAGCGGGACTCCGCGCTCAAGTGCCCCTAGCAACTCATTCTCACCACCGCCGGTGCAGGCTGCGCACCATGGCTCCTCGGGACAGACCTTTGGCGAGCCCAGGACCATCGGAAGGCAGGGCTTGTCGGCAAATGGCAACACGACCCCGTCAGTAATCAACCGGCGGCAGACGCTTGCCCCCATGTCGTCGACGCAAGGATTCGGATTTGCACGCGCCAACGATAACGCGCTGGCTTCGAACACCATGCTGGGCAACGATTTTGGATCTAGCGTAAACAAGGCGGGTCCTGCGGCCACTGCCCACCGCTCGCGCACAGTTAGCGCCAGACCCGGGACAGCAAACCCCAGAGGTACGCGCCCAAACGCAGCTAGCGTCAATGGCATTCTCGAGAGGTCCAACAACTTTGCGCAGGCACAGCGGCTCGCCGAAAATCCTGATGATGACCTGGAGCACGTAGTTCGCAAGACCGGCCAGAGTGGGCTAGTCAATACATACGGCATCCCCACGCGCCCTTCGACCGCGCATGCCAGGCGGCCTGCCAATGAACGCCGGAGCCTGGCGCCGAGCTCAACAAATGGGCCGTTGCTGCGACCCAAGGTTCCGAATCGCGGGTCTAAGGATGACGGCGCAGGCGGTGGATTGGGTTCAAAGGAGGGGCTGTCAAACTTGAACGACAAGATCCGAGTGTGCGTGCGCAAGCGCCCGCTGAACAGGAAGGAGCGGGAAAAGAGCGAGAAGGATATTGTCATTACCAACGGGTGTCGGTCGCTGTCCGTAATGGAGCCCAAAACCAAGGTCGACATGACAAAGTACATCGAGGAGAGCAGGTTCCTGTTTGACGAGGTCTTTGACGAGAATTCTGATAACACCCAAGTGTACGAGCGTACGGCCAAGCCGCTTGTTGAGTATATCTTTACTGGCGGGAACGCCACATGCTTTGCGTACGGCCAAACGGGAAGTGGCAAGACCTACACAATGATGGATGTGCAGAACGGCCTGTACATACAGGCTGCCGATGACATATTCAGAATCATGCAGCGCCCAGAGAACCGCCACTTGCAGGTTTTTATGCTGTTTTACGAGATCTACATGTCCAACCTGTACGATCTGCTCAACGAGCGTCGCAAGATCTTTGCGCGCGAGGATGGCAACCAGACCGTCTGCATTCAGGGCGTGCGTGAGGTGCTTATTCAGTCGCCGGCTGATCTCATGAGCGTCTTTGACTTTGGAAACAATTGTCGCAGCACCGGGTCGACTGGAGCCAACTCAGACTCGTCGCGCTCACATGCTATTCTGCAGATCGTTCTGAAGGACACTACGCGCAAGGGTGCGATCAAGGGCAAGCTCAACTTTATCGATTTGGCGGGTAATGAGCGCGGCGCAGATCGCGGCGACAAGGCTGACAAGCAGACGATCATGGAAGGCTCCGAGATTAACAAGAGTCTGCTGGCCCTGAAGGAGTGCATCCGGGCGCTGGATCTTGGCAAGAAACACCAGCCTTTCCGCCAGAGCAAGCTGACACAGGTTCTCAAGGATTCGTTTATTGGAAACTCACGTGCGTGCATGATTGCGACTATTTCGCCCAACTCGTCTAACTCAGAGAATACCCTTAACACGCTGCGTTACTCTGACCGCGTCAAGACGATGAAGTCTGCGGGCATTGCGGGAGACGGCACGCAGGCGGCCAACGACGGTGCGCGGGACGCAGATGATTACTACTCGACCGAGGTTGATGCCGACTACGAGGATGACTCGGCGAATCGCGCCTACGACGAGTCCCTGGACGCCAGCTACGGAATACAGGGCGCGGGTCATGGATATCCGGACAGCTCGCAAAGTGTTTTTAGGGAGGAGGACGAGTACGCTGATGACATGGGCATTGACGAAGATGACGAGTTTGCTTCAGTGGCGACAACGTACCACCAGCGCCGCCAGCAGCAGCAGCAACCGCAGCCGCACCACAACCACAGCAAAACACGGGGCGTGCGTATGAGCATGCCCGCCGTCCCTCGTTTGACGATCGCTCGGACTACGACATCAGTAACGAGACCCCGGCTATTGTTGACGAACAACCTGCATTTTTGGACGAAGCCCGCCACGCGCTGCGCTCGCCCCGGGCCTATGGGTCGCCCGCGGCAAAGAGCTTTGTCACATCGCGTATGGCAATGTCACCGCCAACCATGCGCCAGCAGATCCCGCCGTCCAAACTGTCGGGTACGCTTGTCCGCAACAAGAAGAGCGTGGCTGATACCCAGGCTCTGCAGCAGCAGCAACAACAGTTGCAGCATCGCTCTTCATTCGAGGACGACGACGGCGGCATTTTTGATAGCGACGCTGGGAGACGCACGAATCACACGAGTTCGCGCCGACTGGTTGGACCGCCGTCTGGAGGCAGCCTTGCTGGCGCTGGAGCTGTTGGGCGTGGAATGAGACCGCCGGCAATGTCGCGCAGCAACAGCGTTAGCCAAGACCCGCTAGTTTCTGATAGAGACTCAGGGTTTATTCAGGTACAGGCGCGGCAGCAGGTGCTCCGGAGCAACACGCACAGCAATGGCACCATAGCGAGTGCTGACGCGTACTCGGCACCCGTGACCTCGACGCCATCGCCGTATGCATCTGCGATCAGCATACATTCGGACGACAATATGCCCAAGGAGAGGAAGGGCGGCATGACCAGCAACAGAAACAGTTACCATGGGGGCAGCGAGGACGCAGTCATGGCCGAGCCCTCTGAGAACGGCGATGCGCCTGGCGATGGGTTTGGCGGGCTGCGCATTGCCGATGTCGAGGTATTCGTGAACCAGCACCGGGCAGAGATCCGGGTTACTACAGAGGCGGTCAAGGAGGAGACAATGCTGATTGCGGCGTACGCTGGATTCACGCAGGCGCACTTGGTGCAGCAGACGAGGAGCAAGGCCGAGGGCACGGCTGTGCGCCCGAACAACTGGCAGCAGCAGTTGCAGCCGCAGAACCTGACTGACAAGTACTTTTTAGATGTCAATACTGGCTCCGTGACGCGTTTGGCCGACGGATTGCGGTTTGATTCAGTGGAGCAGGCCAAGATGCACGAGGCCATGGAGTATCTGGAGAAACTCGATGAGGTGCTGGCCAAGAAGCAGCAGTATGTGGTTGACCTGCGCGCGGCTATCCGCAAGCTGGTGTGGAGCTCGGCCGATATTCCAAACTAAATGTCTCTTAAAGACTTCTTTTTTAATTTTTTAATTTTGTTATCCTTGTTTTTTTATTTTTACATCTATAAATCCTTTTCTGGCATTCAGGCTGTTTTACTTTGCCATACCCAGTTTCCGCATATCGGTGCAAAGCAAAGAACGTTCTCTAGTTGTGCATACTTATTGTAGTCACTGTATCGGGGGAAAATGAGCATGTGAGCATTTATTAATTTGTGGCAGCAGTATGTAGAAAGTGATATGTTTGCTCACTTGCACTGACACGTGAAGGAATAGGGAAGAGAACAGGGAGCAATAGCATGGCACATAATGCAAATTCAGGATGGTTTTTTAAAAGGATGTTTATTTTTTCACATGCCTCCTCTTGCCCTTAGTTTGTAGTTGCGATATGTTGCTACATGGTGCTGCATGATTTCAATTTATTGATTATATAAAGCGCCGTGTTTTATTTTTTGTCATGTATCTATCTGCCCGGGAAAGTTGCTCGAGGTGTGCGAGAAAATGGCGGTTTGCAGAGGGATCGACGGGTCACCAGGCAAGGAATTCAACGGGCATGATAAACTAATATCCTCTCACTTGTGGAGTTCAAGTGACCACTTAAAGCAACTTTTGCAGGTTGGTCTGTGCCTAATCCTTTTTTTCTCCGAAAAAACATCGGGTGGCATTATCACCAGCCATCGCGCATGTCTTCCGAGTGCCCCCTCGAGAAAAGAAAAAGAAAAAACAAATTTAGCACCGATCAATTCTATTTTAAGGGGGGGTGAATGTTTTTACCTAATGTATTTTTCTTTATCCATTGCTGTTGGCAAATCGATTATTAGTTTATGACACACCACAAGTACCTGTGGGTCATGGCTGCATAATTATCGGCGCTGCATCGTGGTGTGACCTTTATTTTATTTTTCCAGCTTTCTATTGCTTGCTGTCAGACTTCTGTGCATCTTCTATTTGTTGCTTTGTGCAACCATCATCGGTATCGCCCGCCATCGTTGCTTTGAAAAATACATGGGGCGCCCAGACACGACAAATGAAACAACAAAAAAGTAAAACATTGATTGAATTAAAATTCGCAACTGGGCTCAATAATAATGTTATTTTTTTCCTTCTTGACCACTTATTAAAAATTCGTATTTCGCCGCAAATTCCCACGCTAAACCAAGCGACATTTTCTATCATATCACCACATCTCATGCCGCCCAGCTGTGATCAGCCGAGTGAGAAGTGTAAAATAGAGAAAAATGATTTCCTCCGTGCCAGAAAAAAAATTAAAAAAATTGTCCGAAAACGTACCCCTATTTTAAACAGGCGATTGCAAAGTTCACTCCTTGCGCCTTTCCCCTTTAGTTACTTTTTCACTCCTTTGCTTCCGCCCAGTAAGAAATTGAAACGGAAGCAAGGAAATAAAACAAGTGCGCGGTTCTCAATAAAGTCAGAAATTGCAACAAAATTTTTTATTCAGTGTGTGCGCATGAAAATATTCCGGAACACACATGATAAATATTAATACGCTTGCATTTTTTTTGCTATTTATAATCGACCAGGCTGAAGAACAACAAAGCCTCCCCTTTTTTCTTCCAACAAAAACATTAACATTGCCTTTTCTTTTTTACTATTAAACAAACTTTTTATTATTACTTGAGTCACCAACGTCGTGTCATAGATTTTTTTGCTTATCGTCGCCCCCATCGCTTAGATTATTTCTATTTTCGTGTCTGCTGAACAACATGCAAACTTGAAGCAGTCACGTAGCTTCTGAATACCAAAAAGGAGAACAAGGGGGACCTTATTGCATATACAAAAAACAATTGAGCCCACCCTGATACATTTATTTCTTATTTTACATATAGCGTCATATAGCGACCGCATGCAGGCAAATTTTGAAAGCCCGTAATCAATTTATCCATTCGCAAACATAATTTTTTTGTACAAATAGGACGTTCCAGGGCGTCTGCTTCTCGTCCTTCTTTTCTATATTTGCCCCCCGCATCGCCTCTTTCACTTTCACTTTAATCCAACCCTTTTTTCCTCCTTCCTATTCACACACACAAACACTCCCACAACTAATTTTCTCCTTCCTCACACAACACGAGGATGGCAATATCAATGGCTCTATCGCCCGTCGCCTTCTCACTATCCACTACCAGCAACAGCAACCACATGACACCACCCTCGACCTCGCTACCAGCCACAACTGGGGGATTCCGAATGACCAACGCCCAGCATGCCGACCGGCTACTCAATGGAGGCGGCGAAATGGCTGTTGCAACGCATTACCCAGCCATTCGCACAGCCAATGCCTTCACAATGCCTTTCGGCCGGCTAATGAACGAGCATCTGAGCATGGGGACTGACAGCAGCAGGTTGGCAACTATTATTGGCGAAGTCAGACCGGCGGACGCAC
Organism: Kickxella alabastrina; assembly: GCF_025024165.1. NCBI lineage: Eukaryota > Fungi > Kickxellomycota > Kickxellomycetes > Kickxellales > Kickxellaceae > Kickxella > Kickxella alabastrina. The sequence goes on from NW_026251574.1 coordinate 15,229, forward strand.
ATCCACATAGTGTGGCAGGATGCTGCAGCCACGAAGGCGACTACGAGACAGAAGCAGCAACATACGAGGTGATTATTAGGCTGCGCAGTGGCAACGCCCATTTGCCCATTTTAATGCTGCCAAGCCCGCTGCGCAGCCTGCCATTCTGGCACTCGACCGGTGGCACCCGCAGATGCATCGTTTATTTGGAGCCTCGTCGCGGCACACCATTGTACATGGCCATTGAGAGGTTCTTCCGAGATTCAGCAGCAACCTTTGGACACACGGAGGCACACCAGTACCACCCACATAGCTCCATGACTGGCTTCATCGACCTCGACGACCACACCTTGGGTGGCCAGCCCTCGGGCGTGGCCCTGGTGCGGATTGCCAGCCATCTGCAGGGATTGGTTGGCCAGATGCGTGACATGGGCGTGCCACGGGTAGAAAAAGTGTCCACAGCCTACGATTACCCCCATGAGGGCACGCACAAAATTGAGGTGAAACTGGAGACACCCGAGTCATTCCGCTGGATTGTAGATGGCGTCGTCAAGGCTGTGCCACAGGCCAGAATTAGAGCAAAGCGCATGGGTCATATTAGTCTGGCATACTACAATAAGCATGTCAAGACTAATAACCTGATCTCGGTCGAGCAGGCGCGAACCCTGGATGTCATGGCTAGAGATATTATTCATGGTCATGGCAGCGGGGTGTTTGACTCTGCTCGCAACCTGTGGGATATTGCATTTTACGAGCTGGCATTCAAGTCGGACGTGCTGTCGGCGCCGCACCGCTTCAACCAGATCGCGCGCTGGCAGCTGTGAGGGCGGCAGTGAGACGGAGGCAGAGGGGCTCTGTTGAGCAATCGCTGTTATTTTATTTGCAAATACCACCACCGCCACCACTATCATCATTTGCATTATCATTATTTCATATTCTTACTATAATATTTCGTTGTTAAATAAAAAACAACCCCACTTTGTACACAAATTTTCTTTGGCTCGGTCGATATTTACCATATATCAAACTCATAACATTGTATGGCATTGGATGTGGCCACATTGACAGAAATGTGGATATAAAGACAGACATACACAGAGTTGTAAATAAATATAGAATAAAGATAATGATATATGAATGAATAAATGGATAAATGGGTGAATGGATGGAGTGCCGATGCTTAAATTACACAGTGTTGCCCTTCTCGAGCTCAATAGCGACGGCCTCAAAAACCTTCAACATCTTGCGGCGGGCGCCCAGCGCAGCAACTCCCTTAGCCTGCAGCTGCTCGTCGTTGAGAGCAACCACCTCAGTCCATGGCATATCGGCAAAGCTCTCAGTGTATTTATGCAGACGAAGGCTACGCAGCCACGCAGGGATGTCGCGCACAAGGCTGAGGTCGACAGGCGCGTCCGGCTGCGGCTTAAGTGCAGCCGGTGACTGCGACGCATTGGTGACTGTGCGTGGGAAGCCGGCACGCACAGGCGTGGTGGCTGTCGAGTTGGCCGCGCTGCCGGTGTTGCTGTGGTAGCCTGGCGGTAGCATGCGGGCACCATAGCCCGGAGCATGGTGCGGCAGCAGCTGCGGTGACCCGCCCATCAAGCCAGCGGCATAAGGCGGGCGCTGCTGCTGTTGCTGGGGAGCCTGGTAGGAAGAAGACAAGGCCATCTGTGACAGAGTGGCTGCCAGTTGATGGTGCTGCTGCTGCTGCTGCTGCGGGAGCTGTGCCTGCATGGTTTCGCGCGGTGACTTGACAGCAATGCTGAGGCGGTTGCTGACGGAGCGGCGCGCGGCAATTCCGCTGGAACGATGCATATTGGCCTCAAGCATGTGCGTCAGAGCCGATGCATTGGTATCAGCCCCAATGTTCTCGAACGGCTCCATGGTCTCGGTAAGCGACGACCACCGAAAGTCCTTCGGCTCCATATCAACACTGGCGCGCGGCGTCTGGTGCGCGCCCAGCGCCCCGCTGCCGCGCCGCGATCCAACAGCACCGATAGGATCGCCAATCTGACCGCCAACGTCACGGCTGGCACGCCAGCTAGCCTCAGCATCCTGGCTCGAGCTCTTGGGCCGCCCCTGCGAGTCGACAAACCCGCCAACACGCCGGGGTGCCTCACCAAACCCGCTGGTGCGCCTCGGCGACTCGACAAAGCCGCCGGCCGTCGCGCCCTGCAGAACGCCCAGACCGCTACGCGCGTGTCCGGCACTGTCGTAGCTCATTCGCATGCCCTGTGGTTGCCCCAATTGCGACTGTCCGAGCTGCTTGGTGTACCCGCCCTGCACGGCAATCGAGTGTCTCTCAGTGCTCTCAATGGCAGCCTCGGCCTGCGGCTCAGAATCCATCTTAAGCATCTGCTGCAGGATGGTGATGAAAAAGCGCACTTGCAGGTCCGAGCAGTGCTGCATGAGCGAGTAGAGCGCCGACGTGCGCTCGGGCTCGGTGAGCACAGAGAACCACTGGTCAATGGCGTTGAGCTCGTCCTTGAACACGGGGTCTAGGCTGACCTTGGCCATGTCCTCAAGCATCTCCTCGAACTGTGACAGACTCTCGAACCACCGGTCAATGTGCTTGGCCTTGGGCAGGGGGTGCTGCGCGTTGGCAAAAAATATCTCTGACGCTGGACGCCCGGCCCGATTGGCAAACGGTGCCGAGGGAGCAATGGGGTTGAAGCCACCTTGCTTCTCGGAGGCGCCGATGGCGTGCTCTGTGCTGCTGCTCGCCGAAGACCGTGCTGACGATGACGTGTTAGCTGACATCATATGGCTATTCCAATATCAAATAAATGGCCTACTCTAAATATGCAACGGCTGTTTCTGCGGCCGATTTTGCTGTTTATAAAGTTTTTTTAGAAAAAAAGTTGCTTGCGTAGTCGATACCTCTATTTTGTTGCAGCCTGCTAGAGAAAATAAGTTAGATGTCGGGTAGTGCCCAGCACAGGGTGGGGTGCGTTGCCAAAAGAGGGTAATAAATATAAAGATAATCGTGAAAGGAATTGACTAGGGGGTGAAAGGGATGAGGGAAATTCCCGTTTCAAAATAAGGAGAATTGTTTCTACAGAGTCTGGCTTTTTCAGAAAAAAGAACAGGATTGCTGCGTTGTTACAAATATAATAGATAAATTAGCGTTGCTGAAGATTAGAATTGCAAGCCCATCCAGGGGTTGGAAGGAAATTGAGTATATTGAGGAAATTGAAAATACAGAGCCAAAAAAGGAGGAAGAAGAAAGGAGGGCGAATGTTTCTTTCGCTTTCCGCTTCAATTGTGTGAGGCTTTCTTAGCATAAAAGGAGACAAGCGCATGCTAACTTTGGACAGACACGCGCTCATTTATTGGCATGGGCCGAGGTGCGCATACGCCGGTCTGATCTGCTAATCCATCGATTAAAATGAGCGGCGAAATTAAAGGAAAAACACCACAGGTTCTGATTGGTGGTTACACGAAAAAAAGCGAGGCAATCCAAATTTATGTTGGCCTGGCGGATGAAAAAAAATACAGAAAATTTTTGTTGAAAACCAACGCGATTTTTTTTTCGCGCGACGACTTTATTTGGTCACTAAAATTTTCAGACCTGCTGCTTTATTTGGCATTCAGCCACATGGAGTACGAACCGGCTGGCAACAGCTCCAGCACAGAGGTGACCAGAAAGCAGAGCACTAAAATATGGCTGGTAGTTGGCGCCAAAAAAGCGACCAGTGCATTTTTTGGACGATGACATTAGAAAAAAAGTGTGAGCCGAAGGCTAGAACCGAGCGAAACAGGTCAACAGTCCAATTTTTCCTCGTAGCATTTTTTCTCCAATTTTTCTTCTTTTTCTTCCTCAGCACCTGTTTATTGTTTTCTTTATTTCCCTTTATTTTTCTGGTACCAACTTGCAATCAGTACGCCTTTGCAATTTTTTATTCATACACAACCCAAAAAGGCGCATTATAATTTCTGACAAACCCACACACTTTTCTGTTCAAAAATATATTGCTGAGCACGAGTCTATACTTATTTATTTTCCCTATTAGATACTTTTACCCTCTACTATCTATCTATCTTTTCAACACTTTTCAACACTCTTTACTAAATCCATAACTCGCTTTTTCTTGGAAAATGTCGGATGACAGCGTGAATGTCAACACTATTATTCAGCGACTCCTGGAAGGTACGTTCTTTTTCAACTATCCGCACCCACCCAGTTCGTTATTCTGCGCTCATTTGCTGCCATAGCCCGCTCACTGCGCCAGACACAAAGCTCTGCTGCAATTCACTTGTCCTTTTTTGAATAGACGTAATATTTACCTTGCTGTGGCATGAGGTGTCGCTGTAAATGCTTAAACTTGGTGGGGGTGCTGAACCCGGTTTTACCTTTTCTGAATTCAGTTCTCCTGGGCGCGCTGTTGCCACGAATTGCCGACATCTGGTGCATTTGTTTTTTTGTGTAGAGCAGCCAAATTATACTCTGTCTCGTTGATATGTATTATAATTGCTTTACACTCAGCACTTGCTTTAGCTCTGTCTGTCGTCGCTGCTGCTGCTGTCGATTTACGAGCTGCTCTATAACTACATAGCCATAGTACGCTGTTACTCCTTTGGCGCTGCCAAACTTTCAGCATTTATCATTCGCTTTGTCCCTTTTTCCTCTTGTCTCACAGTGCACAATCGAGCATTGTGGTTTTTATTATACAAATCAACTTTTCCAAACCTTGACACCGAGGTATAAGCACCGGGAGAATGGCTGCCTTTGTTAGCTTCCCTTCAATTTTCCGCTTTTATTTCTACTACCATCTTGCTGCGAACAATTGCCAAATAGCCGCTTCCTCTCAGCTTGTTGCTAAAAGGGAAGGGACTCCGCCCTCGTCAGAACTTTATACCCAAAATGAGAACAAAATAACGGGCGCATGCATGCTAATGCCATTATATGTGGTGCCGCTGTTGATTTTGCTCGAAAGCAATTGCAGAGATACGCTAACACACATATTCGTTTCTACACATTGGCCTTCTCATTATTAAATAAACGGTAGTCCGCGGCTCTCGACCCGGCAAGGAGGTGCAGTTGAGCGAGAATGAGATCCACTGGCTCTGCACGACAGCGCGCGAGATCTTCATCAGCCAGCCGGTTCTGCTCGAGCTCGAGGCTCCGATCAAAATCTGCGGTGATATCCATGGACAGTACTACGATCTGCTGCGGCTGTTCGAATATGGCGGCTTCCCGCCCGAGGCCAACTACTTGTTCCTGGGCGACTACGTCGATCGCGGAAAGCAGTCTCTGGAGACAATATGCCTACTACTGGCATACAAGATCAAGTACCGCGAGAACTTTTTCATTCTGCGCGGTAACCACGAGTCGGCCTGCATTAACCGCATCTACGGCTTCTATGATGAATGCAAGCGGAGATACAACATCAAGCTGTGGAAGACGTTTACGGACTGTTTCAACTGCCTGCCCATTGCGGCCATTGTCGACGAAAAGATCTTTTCGATGCACGGCGGTCTCTCGCCCGATCTGATCAGCATGGACCAGATCAAGCGCATTATGCGTCCGACAGACGTTCCCGACACCGGTCTCTTGTGCGACCTGCTGTGGTCCGACCCTGACAAGGAGATCACTGGATGGAGCGAAAACGATCGCGGAGTGTCTTTCACTTTCGGCCCTGATATTGTATACAAATTCCTGCAAAAGCACGACCTGGACCTGGTCTGCCGTGCCCACCAAGTCGTCGAGGACGGTTACGAGTTCTTTGCCAAGCGCAAATTGGTTACTCTGTTCTCTGCGCCCAACTACTGCGGCGAATTCGATAATGCTGGCGCCATGATGTCCGTCGATGATACGCTGATGTGCTCATTCCAAATCCTAAAGCCCGCGGAGAAGAAGACCCGGGGCAACCGACGTCGCTGAGCTGACCTCTTCAAAATTTTTATTGTTGTTAGAGAGAAAAGGGAAGAAATCACTTGTTTGGCCAACAGGGCTGCCTGTTCGTTCACGCGCTTGCCGATACTCGGATCGTTGAGAGGAGCCGATCAACAGGGTCTTTTGTTGCCCCAATATCTTTTTTCTTTCCTACGCACGCTCATTTGTCTTTCCTTCTTTTATCATTTTATACCTTTCTTTTCTTTTTATTCTGTTTGTACTGGTTTGTCAGTATTGAAATCAACATACTAAACTTGTTTTCTCTACACTATAAGAAAATAATGAGGCTACAAATATACTATAAACTGACATCCTTCCCCATAGTATTTAGAAGCTAATGGCAATAGACCACTACGAGTGTCAATATTAATCAGTTCGCTGCTTCTTTTGAAGAGAAGAATTAGGGTAAATGGATTCTTGTGCACACGCTTTGGCTTGGGCTTTGGCTTGGGCAAGGTCTCGGGCAAAGTATCGGGTGTCGCTGTATACTTGGGTTCAGCCAACTCTGACGATGCCTTTTTGCGTGAAAAACTTTTTTTTTTTAAAATTCCCCCTTAAAAATTTAGACCTTCGCTATAAATGTCTGAAAATTCCAAAAAAAAACATTTTAACTAATGTATATAAGTCAGCTATTAAAAATTTAAGAAAAATGATTCAAATACTTTCACTCGCTTATTATATTCTATATAATTATATTTTATTATTTTGCTTAATGAATAATTTTTATTTTGCATTCGATTTATGAATTTAAACGGTTTTTAATTATGCTTTCTGACAGACTCTAATAACACCATTATAAACAATTACGGCTGTATAATATTTCTGCTATTATACAATAAAATTGTACTAAAAAGTTGGTTTGTGCACTATTTCATCAAATAACCTCGATTTTTTTCACTGACATATGTGTTACAAGTGGTAGTTACAGACAAAATATGTTTATTTCTCCACAAGGAGAACAAATGACAGAATCTTCCATCTCTTCCCTTTTATTCGTTCTTCTATGTGGTAAACGCAAAAGAAAGTAACCATTGCTTCCTTTGCTGTTAATACTTAGAACAGCTAAAGTTTTGACCAAGCCATTGTATTTTTTATCAAACTCTGATTGTAGTATATGCTAGAAAATTATTTGATCTATCAGCATGCAGATGGGAGCTTGTTTCAGGATTCTCGATCTCAACATCCACTTCCATATCCTTGGGCTGCGCAACAACAATTTTACCGTGTTTACTAAATGTATATTTTATCGAGACTACGAATAACACTAAGGAAACCCACTTTGTGAAATCGCAGCGTGCGTACAATATCAAAAAAATGAGATTATATGCACCAGCAATGTCGCGTGATGTATTTTAATTTTGGCATCACAATTTTTTGATGATCAGCAACCAGCCAAAATACAAAGACAGCTGAAATATAAAATAAATGCATATCTCTCTCTCTTCTCTTTTTCTTTTCAGATAACACATGTTTAATTGACCGCCAACACGCACATATTCGGGTAAATAAATTTGTCTACATATATTTGAATTTTTATACCAGTCTGTTCTTTTTTGACTTGTATTTATATTATAATTAGCAGACAGGTTGACAAGCGAGCAAGATGACAAGCGGGCGTACTGGGTGGCGGGCTGACTGGCTGGCTGGCACCGGTTGCAATTTTAATTTTTTAATTTTTCAAAGCTAAATTCCGAAAAACGAAAAAGCAAAAATAGTAGACGGCAGGTTGCTGCAGCTCACAAGAGGTAATAGGGCGTGACCCAAATAATTGCCACCTCCAAAGATCGACAAGGTATTATTTAGCGAGTTAGAAGTATGTGTTGGGTATTAGCCACATTTCATAATAGCATGCATACTCTGCTTAAATAATTGGTGTGGTTGGAAATATCTATGATGAATTACCTGAGGTGTATTGCCTATTTAAAAATAACATATATATTTTAAGCAAATTATATGGACAGGCAATGTATAAAAAGCTGAAGTTGAACGTCTGCAAGTCATGTCAATGATACACCTATGTTCGACCCGAATTCGGCTATTTCATTTTGGAAGCTTTTGGCTTGACAAACACAAAA